>NC_080171.1:16315176-16592676 GCF_950295315.1 Erinaceus europaeus | reverse complement strand
TTCAAGCCCCTGGTCCCTACCTGCAGGGGAAAAGCCTCACAAGTGGTGAAGCAGGACTGCAGGTGTCTCTCTGTCTCTTTTCGTCTTTCCCCTGCCCTCTCAATTTCTCTCTGTCTCTATCCAATAATAAATAAATAAATAATATTAAAAAAAGAAATAACCTCCAGCAGACTGGAATGTGGAGCAGAGCAGTGGATAAGGTGTTGAACTGTCAACCATGAAGTCCTGAGTTTTTTTTTAAATTAGTATTTTATTAGTGACTTACAAAATAATAGGGGTACAATTCTACACCATTTCCACTACTAGAGTTCTGGAAACTTCAATGGTTCTCCAAGGCCACGGATATGGACTATTATTCTACAACTGTCTATCTATCTATCTATCTATCTATCTATCTATCTATCTATCTATTTTTTGCCCACTTTTTCTATCATCCTGTGTTGATATTTAACTTATAAAGGGTTTGTGGGGCTGTTTCAGTGGTGCATAAAAGGATTCACTGTGGAGAGCTGGGAACGGGTTTAAACAATACAAGGTTTATTAGGGTGAAACAGGTAAAAGGCAAAATAAACAATTATCATCAGGGGTTGACAGTATGCTAGGTCCATAAAATCTGAGTATAGTTGTCAAAAGTATAGTCCCATAAGATAAACACTTATCAACTGAGCTAAAGGTTGTTCATGACTGTAGAAGGGTCTTAAAAGTTTACCGGCTAGCAGAGTCACATGTGTTCAGTTTTCAGGAGAAGCAGCCATGGCAGATATCTGGAGCATTTCTTCCGAGATGCTTTTGACCAGGAGAAGCAGCAGCAGCCAAAAGGAAGGGCCTGCTCCAAGCCCACGCCTTTTATACATTCCCTTCTCTGTCACACCTCCTCAGGCTGATGTCATTCGTATCGTATGCTAATAGTCCCAAACTCCTGTTGGGGTCACAACAGTACTGCCTTTTTTTTTTTTTTTCCCCCATCCAGGGTTACTGCTGGGGCTCAGTGCCTCCACTATAAATCCACTGCTCCTGGTGGCCTTTTTTCCCATTGTTTTTGCTGCTGTTCTTGTTGTTGCTATTGCTGTGGTTGGATAGGACAGAAGTGAGAGAGGAGGGGAAGTTAGAGAGGGGGAGAGAAGGATAGACACCTGCAGACCTGCTTCACCGCTTGTGAAATGACCCCCCTGCAGGTGGGGAGTGGGGCAGGGGGACTCAAACTGGGATCCTTGCACTGGTCCTTGTGTTTCATACTATGCACATTTAATCTGGTGCACTACCAACAATCCCATTTCTCTTCTTTTTAAAACCACACCTACAACTATTACTGCTGAATGTCCCTCCTTTTTCCTTCTCTCTCTCTCAGGGTCCTGATGGAATTGGGGTTCAGAGTCCTCGAGTCATCTTCCCCTAACATTTCTCCTCTGTTAGAAGCAGTAGTTTTAAGGAATGTTAGAAGTAGTTTTAAAAGTTCTCTTTCATGCAGTTATTTGTTAAGTGCTTTAAGTATAAGTTGTTTGTGGTATGAGATGGAAAATTCCTTGCCCTTTCCCCTTTGAAGAACAGGACTTAATCAGTAAGCCACCGGTTGTTTACCGAGACCCTGCAAACAGGCAAAGCTTACCAGGGCCTTTGCACTAGGAAATTATTTTCTAGGAAGGGGCAGCTGATGGCGGGGGGATGTGGTGACCCTACCTGGCCAGATTCTATTGGTTGTGTGACTTTGCAATGTTTGAAACTAGCCCGCGCTTTGCTTTGAATGGGTCATGCTTTTGTTAAGTTTGAAATGATTGGGTTTTTGTGTTCTCTATAGCCTGTTATTGGATGTAGGTTGATAAGGTGATGTGTTCCCCCTCCCTGAATGTATTCAGAAATCCTATAAATTGTATGGTTTGAGCCCTGTTCGGGGTTGAGCTTGGTGGACTATAGCCGATCACCATCTCGGCCTGGATTCGAATTCGTGAATAAACATCTTTGCTTCCTTGCAGTGGATGGTGGTTAATTCTCGCTCTGTAACATCCTCCTCTGGAAGTATGGATCAAAATTCTATTTGGGGTACAGAAGGTGGGAGTTCTTGCTTCTGTAACTGCATCTCTGCTAGACATGGGCTTTGGCATGTCAATCCATACCCCTAGCCTGTTTCTATCTAGTGGGGTAGGGCTCTGGAGAGATGAGGTTCCGGGACACCTTGGTGAGGTCTTTTGTCCACGGGAGTCAGGTTAGAATTATAGTAGATCTGCAATTTGGCGGCTGAAAGGCAGTAAGTAATGAGGCAGGACAAATTGTTTAATAAACAGGAACCCAAGGGTAAGAAGAGAGCAGATGACACTAGGGGTCTTTGGGTGGGAAGAAGCTTGGAAGCCTATTTCAGGTATGTTCCAAGGCGCCCATGACTTTAGTAACTTTTGCTTGAGCTTGATAGTTAACATGGAGGTGGGCTAAAAATATTGTCTGGGAAGATGGTATCAGAGTTGAGAATAGGGCTAGAAAGCTGGATCAGGGACAGAGTAGCTCCCAAACTTGAAGGAAAAATAATGTACGATTAATTGTTTACCCCATCAATCTGACTCAGGGCCCATATATATATTCACATTTAGCACAGGAGCCTGTGTAACCTCTGAGTCTCTGCCAGTCTGAGCTCACAGTCCATGGTCACAAGCTGGGAACATTCTAGGCTGCTCTCATTTCAGGACCTGTCTTCCTAGAGTGGCAGTGTAGGCTGACCCAGACTCCCTTCAGAGAGTAGGGCAGTCCCTACCATTGCTACTTTATCTTTTTATTATTTTATTTTTATTTTTTGCCTTCTGGGTTATCATTGGGGCTCAATGCCAGACTACAAATCCATTGCTCCTAGAGGCCATTTATTCCACCACCACCCCCCCTTTTTTTTTTTTTTTGGCTCCAGGGTTATCTCTGGGGCTCAGTGCCTGCACTACAAACCCACTGCTCCTGGAGGCCATTTTCCCCATTTTGTTGCCCTTGTTGTAGTCAGGTTGAAGTTTCCACTTTTATTGCTTTACAGTCATAGAGCCCCCACCCCAACCCCATGGTGCTCCTATGTGGTGACGGGACTCAGCCTACATACTGATGATGAAGTTCTGCTGGGCCAGTGTGGGGTGGAGGATCTGATCACGCTGAAGTAGCCAGATGCATGCTGGGAGGTGAAGTCTGTGGTCCTCTGGCCCATGTTTGGAAAGTGAAAGGTCAGACTCCCAAGGTGGCCCAACAGGAGAAGACTGGCCCAGCCCAGAAGTGGATACAGTACAAACAGAGCTTTGTCAATGTTGTACCCACCTTTGGCAAGAAGGGCCCCAATTCCAACTCTTAAATTCTTGGAATCCTGGCTTTCTTTAATAATGTCACTTAGCCCATTAAAAAGAAAAATCCAGACCTGGGATTACCTATTGGGAGATAATTCTTTTCTTTCTTCTTCTCTATCTCTCATTCTTTTTCTTTTAATTTTATTAGGACAGAGAGAAATTGAGAGGGGAGGGGGAAATAGAGAGGAAGAGAGAAAGACAGACACCTGGAGACTTTCAGGTGAGGCTGCTCTTTCTTCTTTTCCCTCCACCACTAACCCCTCATCCTCGCCTTCTTCTTTGTTTAATTGAATTACTTAATTTACAGTTTCACCTGAGTTGATGCTAGGGCTCAGTGGCTGTACAACAAATCCACCATAGACCACTTTTTGCTTTGTTTTGCTTTTTCTTCCTTTTTTTTTTTTTTTATTTGCTAGGACAGGGAGGGGAGGGGAAGATAGTGAGGAAGAGAGAGAGACAGTTACAGCACTGCTTCACTGCTTGTGAAACTTCCCTCCTGTAGGTGGGGACCAGGTGACTGAACCCAGGCCCTTGAGTATGGTTATGTGTGCAGTCAACCAGGTGCACCACTGCCCAGCCCCTAATTAATTCTTAATAACAGTTGTTATTTTATTTAATTATTATTATTATTATTATTATTTATTCCCTTTTGTTGCCCTGTTGTTTTATTGTTGTAGCTATTCTTGTTGTCGTCGTTGTTGGATAGGACAGAGAGAAATGGAGAGGGGAGGGGAAGACAGAGAGGGGGAGAGAAAGGTAGACCCCTGCAGACCTGCTTCACCGCCTGTGAAGCAACTCCTCTACAGGTGGGAAGCCGGGGGCTCGAACGGGGATCCTTACTTACACCGGTCCTTGCGCTTTGCTCCACGTGCACTTAACCAGTTGTGCTACTGCCCGACTCCCTATTATTATTATTTTACTAGAGAACTCCTCAGGTCTGGTTTATGGTAGTGCTGAGGATTGAACCCGGCACTTCTGAAACTTCAGCCATGAGAGTTTACTGCACTACTATTGATGCTATCTTCCCAGCCCTACTTCTTTTCTTTAAGATTTATGTATTAAAGAAAGAGAGAGAAGACCTGAACTCAGGCATGTATGGTATCACTCAGGCATGTATGGTATCTGGGATCAAACTCGGGACTTAGGGCTAGGATTCCCTGTAGATAAGATGGGCCTAGACCCTAATAAATACTTCTCTCCACCATTGCTGGCTACCTCCATCAGGAACATCATCATAAACCCTCTTCTGGGCATTTCCAGGACCTTGTCCTCACTATAAAGTAGCAAGATAGGGCTGGGCAGTGGTGTACCCAGTTAAGTGCACAGAGTATGAAACACAAAGAACTGCACAAGGATCCTGGTTCAAGCCCCTGGCACCCCACCTACAGGCAGTGAGGGTGTCTCTTCACAAGCAGTGAAGCAGGTCTGCAGGTGTCTCTATTTCTCTCCCCCTTTCTCTCTTCCCCTCCTCTCTCGATTTCTCTGTCCTATCCATCAACAACAGCTATAACAACAATAACAATAACAACAACAACAAGGGCAACAAAATGGGGAAAATGGCCTCCAGGAGCAGTGGGTTTGTAGTGCAGGCACTGAGCCCCAGAGATAACCCTGGAGCCAAAAAAAAAAAAAAAAGGGTGGTGGTGGTGGTGGTAGAATAAATGGCCTCTAGGAGTGCTGGCATCGAGCCCCAGTGATAACCCAGAAGGCAAAAATAAAAATAAAATAATAAAAAGATAAAGTAACAATGGTAGGGACTGTCCCACTCTCTGAAGGGAGTCTGGGTCAGCCTACTCTGCCACTCTAGGGAGACTGGTCCTGAAATGAGCGCAGCTTAGAATGTTCCCAGCTGTGACCATGGACTGCGAGCTCAGACTGACAGGGACTCAGAGGTTACACAGGCTCCTGTGCTAAATGTGAATATACATGGGCCCTGAGTCAGATTGATGGGGTAAACAATTGCACATATGTTTTTCCTTCAAGTTTGGGAACGAAATAGTGACTTCACCATTTTCAGCCCCTTTTGGATGGAGCTTGAAGAAATCATGTTAAGTGAAATAAGTCAGAAACAGAAGGATGAATATGGGATGATGTCACTCTCAGGCAGAAGTTGAAAAACAAGATCAGAAGAGAAAACACTCAGCAGAACCTGGACTGGAGCTGGTGTGTTGCACCAAAGTCAAAGACTCTGGGGTGGGTGGGGAGAATACAGGTCCAAAAAGGATGACAGAGGACCTAGTGCGGTGTATTGTTATATGGAAAACTGGGAAATGTTATGCATGTACAAACTGTATTTACTGTTGAATGTAAAACATTAATTCCCCAATAAAGGGGGGAAAAGAAGGGGAGGTTTCACGGAGAAGTGTAGCAGGGCTGTCTCTTGTTTTTCTCTATCTCTCCCCTCCCTCATGCTTTCTCAATATTTCTCAATTGATAAATGCCTGCAACAACTTAAACAAATACAAATAAATTCATAAAATTGTAAAAATTAAAAAAAAAAAAAAAGGAGAGAGAGCGCTCCACCTTGAAGACCAAGGTCTTGATTCGCCGCCTCCAGGCAGGGTCCAGATGCCACCCGAACATCCCCACCCGGCTCCAGCACTTGCTCCTTCTGGGCCCTGCGCGCCCCCGCGGGCCCTCACGCGCGTCCCCGTCGCGCAGGCCCCGCCCCTTCCGGCGCGGGAGGTTTGATTCCCTTGGCGGGCGGAAGCTGCCGCGGCGCGCTGGGGAAAAGCTGCCTAGTTTCCCGGTCTGCACTCCCGCTGGTGCCACTGCCCTTCTCCTGGCCCCTGACCCAGCCGGCCCTCCGCCCGTCAGGTCAGTGTCTCCTGCCGTAGGTGAGCGTCGGGTCCAGGCGGCAGCCCCGAGATTGGAGCATTTCAGGGGAGCCACCCCTCGGGGGCCCCCCGGTTTCCTGGGTGGGGCTTGTCGCCTTCCCTACGCCCCCCTCCCCCCCTGGGTGGGTGGACTGGGAGACCCCGGCTTCTCGGTGAGGCTGGAGGGCGCTGCGTGTGAGTGAGAGAATGAATGAATGAATGAATGAATGTCCCTGACCCTGGATGTCTGTCTCTGCGAAAGGAGCTCAGAGAAGGATTTCTAGCAACACACACACACACACACACACACACACACACACACACACACACACACACACACACACACACTCTCTCTCTCTCTCTCTCTCTCTCTCTCTCTCAACCAGAACACTGCTCAGCTCTGGTTTATGGTGGTGTAGGGGATTGAACCTGGGACTTTGGAGCCTCAGGCATGACTGTCTCTTTGCATAACCGTTATGCTATCTACCCCCACTCTTACAACTATTTTTGCTCATACAGCTCAGTTTCCAGGGAGCCGTCCAGGTGCAAGGAGGAAACTTGTTATCACACCTTCCTCCCCCTTCTGTGTTCAGATCCTGCAAATCACCTCCGCAGAGTAGTGACATGGGAGGGTCATCGGGCCATGTGCACCAGAGGCTTTAGCAGCAAAGGGAGCAACCCCTCCCCCCCCACCTGCGGTGAATAGGGAGCTGGGGGTGAGGGTGGAGGGGCTCTGCTCCAGCACCTGGGATGAGTGCGTGTTCCTGACCGTCACCTCGGGGTGCTTCTCTTGGGTAGTGGAGTGAGGCTGGGAGGAATGTCAGGGGAGTTGTGCTTAGAGACCAGTGCTCCAGACTTCTCTTCCTATTTGGGTTTGTGTTCCCGCTCAGAAAGGCCCTTCCTGCCCCTTCAGGGGATGGTCTGATCAGTGTGTCTGGCCCTGGTGTGTATTTACTGTGGGCCAGCCGGCAATTTAGAGCGAGGGGGAATGGGTCAGTCCTATCGTGGGGGAGGGAGGAAGACAACACACAGTGTACACAAAAGCGGTTCTTCCAGCTCTAAATCTGCATTTCTGTTTGCTGCTGCTTCTAATCAGATCAAATCCATCTGATTTCAGCTTTTTCTGTCTCTGTGATCTTTGTACCTAAATTCCCTCTTTTTGGAATGCTCCTTCTTTAGGCGGGGGCTAAAGATTTAAAGCCTATTGGTCAAGATTCATCTGTAGTAAAAAACAAACAAACAAACAAAACCAGACAGACCCTCCCCACTGGGTGCCACAAGGAAACTATATTCCCTAGGGATGTGTGTGTGTGTGTGTGTGTGTGTGTGTGTGTTAGCTAACATGCGAGGAGAGAGAGAGGGACACCATAGCACCTAAGCTTCGGGGGAGGGGGCAGGCTAGACCCTGGTTCCTGCACATGGCAAAGCATTGCGCTATCCAAGTAAGCTATTTTGCCAGCCTAGGGCTTCATGTCAGGGTTTCATTGGGTGGCTATAGGAAGGGATTAAAGGAACTGGACCCAGTTTGGGAATGCAGGTTGGCAAGGGTGGGAGCGCTTCAGCAATTGGGTATTTTAGGAAGCCGAATGTTGCAAGAAGAGAACACTGGAGTCCCGTCAAATAAAGGATCGTTACATTTTAACTGGCTTGTATGGAAACTGCTTGCTTGTCATGTTCTGGTGTTTTTGGAAATATTATTCAAGTTTCTATCAGAATACCCCAGCCTGGTTATCAATAGGCTTGGTTTTTTTTTTTTTTTTTTTCTTCTCACTCTTAAATATTGCCTTTTCAGGGACCCATTCTAACTAGCCACTGTTGCTTATTTCTTTCTCAGTATTTACTACAATTCCTAATTATTTAACTCTTTCTTGTTGTAATAATGTCCAATTAAAATGACTTGTCCTGGCAAAAGACGAGGAGTTGAAGCAAGGCGTCTATTTTCTTTGCAAAAGTTGCGTGCAGCCAACAGTGACAGCCGGGCAGGTCCTGTTATATGCTTATATGCTTATGTGTGTCTGCAGGTGTCTCTCTGTCTCTCTCCCTCCCTATTTCCCCCACTCATCTCAGTTTCTCACTGTCTCCCTCCAGTAACAAATAAATAAATAAAAATACTAAAAAAAAAAAAAGGGGGTGGTGGTGGTTAATAGTCTAAAGAATTGGGGGCTGGGCGGTAGCACAGTGGGTTAAGCGCACGTGGCGCAAAGCGCAAGGAATGGCGTAAGGATTTCAGTTCGAGCCCCCGACTCCCCACCTGCAGGGGAGTCGCTTCACAGGTGGTGAAGCAGGTCTGCAGGTGTCTGTCTTTATCTCTCCCTCCCTGTCTTCCCCTCCTGTCTCAATTTCTTTCTGTCCCATCCAACAGCAATGACAACAATAATATTAAAAACAACGATAGACAACAAGGGCAACAAAAGGGGAAAGAAAGGTGGCCTCCAGGAGCAGTGGATTCGTCTGAGCCCCAGCAATAACCCTGGAGACAAAAAAAAAAAGTCTAAAGAATTGATCAGTAGTTCTTCCAGACAGCCTGTTCTCCACATAAGATAAGCCTTACATACATACACATCTAACAGGACCCAGTTTACATATATACGCATCTAACAGGACCCAACTTACTCCTGTGTTTTTTGTATTTCTACTTCATTTTAAAACACCACTGGGGAAGTGCCTCAGTGGTGAAGCACAAGGCTTGCATACCTAAGAGTCTATGTTTGATTACTGGCACCACATATGGAATATGTTGAAGTGATGGCCTGGCTTGCTCTCTCTCAACAGTAGATAGATAAGTCTTAAAAAAAAAAATCAGTAACATGGAAGTCAGGCGATAGCGCAGTGGGTTAAGCGCACATGGTGCGAAGTGCAAGGACCGGCGTTGCAGGGGAGTCACTTCACAAGTCTTGAAGCAGGTTTTCAGGTGTCTGTCTTTCTTTTCCCCTCTGTCTTTCCCTCCTCTCTCCATTTCTCTCTGTCCTATCCAACAACGACGACAACAACAACGGCAATAATAACAACAACAATGAAAAACAACAAGGGCAACAAAAGAGAAAATTAATAAATATAAAAAATTAAAAAAAATCAATAACATAAAACTCTGGAAGACAGAATTAAGTAAGATTGATCTAAGACTCCCCCCCCAAAGAATTAAAGGTGGGGGGCATGGGGAGATAATATACTGGCTGTGCAAAAGACTTATGCTTGAGGCTTTGAGGGCCCTGGTTTAGTCCCCAGAACCACAGAAGTCAGGACTGAGCAGTGCTGTGGTAAAAACAATCAAACACAATAAGATAAAGCAAAGCCACCACCCCCCCCCATATACTTATTTAATGGCCGAGAAAGAACCAAGGCAGTGCAGGGAGATTGAACCTGGACCCTCGTGCATGGGAGTTCTGCACTCCACTACTAAGCTACTTTCCCTGCAGCTGTGCTGACTTTTATTACATCAGTGTATGAGCGGCTTGGTTGAGCTCATACCCCCCAGTCTACCTGTAGGGGTGAAGCCTCAGGAGTGTAGCAGATGTCTCTCTCCCTCTCTATCTCTCCCCCTTCTAATTTCACTCTGTCCCATCAAATATAAGAGAAATAAAATATTAGTGATGGAGAGGAGAAAAAAAATACTAGTATATTATTTGATACATACTTGAGTATATGTAACACATGTGAATTGTGAAGCATAATTAGTAATTATTTTTCATTCTATGGAATCTAACTTTTATATCATTGAAGTCTTAATTTGAATTTATTTTTAAATATTTTTTAAATTAAAAAAAATTATTATCTTTATTAGTTATCGTCAGAAATCGAGAGGAAGGGGTGATAGGAAGAGAGACAGAGAGACACCTGCTGCACTGCTTCCCCACTCATGAAGCTTTGCCCCTGCAGGTGAAGACTGGGGACTTGAACCTGGGTCCTTGCGCATTGTAACATGCACTCAAACAGATGTGCCACCACCTGACCCCCTTTTTTAAAAAATATTTTTATTATTGACTAAAGACAGAAATTGAGAGGGGGAAGGAGAGGTAGAGAGGGAGAGACACAGAGACACCTGCAGACCTGCTTTACCACTTGTGAAACTTTCCTCCTGCAGGTGGGGACTGGGGGCTTGAACCTGGGTCCTTGAGCACTGTAATGTGTGTGCTTAATCAGGTGTGCCACAGCCTGGCCCCCTTAATTTGCATTTCCTTTATGACTACTGGAGTTGACCATTTTTTTCAATTGTTTTTCTTTGTAACAGGCCTTTTTATATTAACTGTTTATTTTTCTGTAGATTTTTTTTCTATATTATGTTGGAATGAAAAAATATATTCTGAATAGAAATCCTCTGTATTGTGTGTAGCAGATA
The DNA here is from genome assembly GCF_950295315.1 of Erinaceus europaeus. Classification (NCBI taxonomy): domain Eukaryota; kingdom Metazoa; phylum Chordata; class Mammalia; order Eulipotyphla; family Erinaceidae; genus Erinaceus; species Erinaceus europaeus. The sequence goes on along the minus strand of NC_080171.1, from coordinate 16,582,222 downwards.
CCTTCTCATATTTATGGTTTTCTTTTTAATGGTATGTTTGGATGTGCACAAGTTTTCAATTTCATAATTGTCTAATGTTTTTTTTCCTAACTTTTTAATAGTGGTTTAATGATGATTAACAAGATTATAAGATAATAGGGGTACAGTTCCACACAGTTCCCATCACAAGAGTTCCGTGTCCCATCCCCTCCATTTGAAACTTCCCTTTTCTTTATCCCTCTGGGAGTATGAACCAACATTCTTCTTTTTTTTTTAGAATTAAAAAATTTTTTAAAAATATTATTTATTTTCCCTTTTCTTATCCTTGTTTTTTATTGTTGTTGTAGTTATTGTTGTTGTTGATGTTGTCATTGTTGGATAGGGCAGAGAGAAATGGAGAGAGGAGAAGAGGGGGAGAGAGAGAGAGAGAGACACCTGCAGACCTGCTTCACTGCCTGTGAAGCGGGTGGCCCCCTGCAGGTGGGGAGCTAGGGGCTTGAACCGGGATCCTCACGCCTGTCCTTGTGCTTCGTGCCAGGTGGACTTATAAGACCCACTGCGCTACCGCCCAACCTCCATGAAACAACATTCTTTTTGGGGTGCAGAAGGTGGAAGGTCTGGCTTCTGTAATTGCTTCTCTGCTGGGTTGTCTAGTGTTTTAATTTGATTAGTATTTTATCTGATCTTACATTCTGAAATCACAGCAATATTTAAATTTTGAATTTTAGTTTTCATATTTAAGCCTTTACTTGATCTGGAATTGACATTTATTTATTTATTTATTTATTTATTTATTTATTTATGGAGGCAGAAAGGCAGAGAGAGAGAGAGAGAGAGAGAGAGAGAGAAAGGGGCCATATCACTGAAGTTTCCTTCACTGATGGTGACCGGTCAGACTCAAAACTGGCATGTGGCTGGTGACCTATTTCGCAGGCTGTGGAGTTGACTTTTACCTGTGATGTGAGATAGGAATTTAGCCCTTATTTCTCATATCGCTAGTCAGTTTTTTCAGTATCATTTATATTCTTAAGACTTATTTAAGTGTTGGGTGTGGTATAGAGCTATACATTGTAATCTTAAAATCTTGTAATCTATAATGACAAATAAAAAAAATGGCGAGAAGAGACTTATTTGTATTTGCAGTTACGTTAATGGTGATAATCTTACAATGGTTGTTTTGATCATATATTATTTCTCTTACAGATTCGTTTTGTAATTTTGAATAAACTTATAGGAGGACTATGAAGGATTATGATGAACTTCTCAAATACTATGAATTATATGAAACTATTGGGACAGGTAATTATTTATTTGTTTTCTTGGAGCCAGATGGTAGCTTAACTAGTCTGACAATATAGTTTATCTGAGCAGTCATTAACTTTTTAGCCTAGCCTGTGTAGTTTAAATTTTTATCAGTCTACTTTATTTTTTATTGTTTTATAAAAGATTTTGTACATTTTAAAATTTATTTTATTTATTTATTTTCTTTTACCAGAGCACTGCTCAGCTCTGGTTTATGGTGGTGTGGGGAATTGAACTTGGGACTTTGGAGCCTCAGGCATGGGAGTCTCTTTGTGTAACCATTATACTATCTACCCCTGCCCCTAAAAATATTTTTTTTAAAGTCTTATTTTTCTTATATTTGACAGGACAGAGAGAATTGAGAAGGGAGGGGGAGAGAAAAAGAGCCACCTGCAGCACGGCTTCACCAGTTGTGAGGCTTCCCTCTTGCAGCTAGGGACTGGGGATTTGAACCCCAAGTCGTGCGCACTGTAACATGTGCACTCAGTCATGTGTGCCACTGCCGGGCTCCTCAGTCTACTTTAATATGAAAAAAAAAAAGTAATAAGAGACAGAAGTAGGAGGAGGCTTGTTGGTCAGTTTATTTCGAATGAATGTCATTGGAGAGTTTTGATCTGACCTTTGTGAGGGTCACTCTGCTTGACTGTGAAGAAGTTGGATGGGGGGGGCAGAAGCTCTCAGTTCACAAGTAGCAAGCTGGTGCTTCTGTCACCCTTCCCTCTGCCTCCCACCCCATCATATGAGGTAAAATCAGTCTTTGGAAGAGCCAAGCAGCGGCTCAGGGAGTTGTGCAGTGGCCAGGGTGCTGGATGTGCAGGCACGACGCCCTGCATTTGATCCCTGGCGGCACACGTCTGCACACGTCTCAAGAGTGATACTTGGTTTCTCTTTCGCACCAGCGAGTAAATAAATCTTTTGAAAAAAAAGTAAAGATTAAAAAAACTCTCAAAAATATGAAGGGAAGTCGACGTCAGAAGGGAAGTCGAAGTCGGTCGGGATTTATTTTCAACTGTCAGGTATTTATTAGAGGAAGGTGGTGTAGAGGAGCGGGGCGTTGGTCTGGCACCTGCAGCATGAGGGGTTCAGCTCAGGACCATGTGTATGCCAGCACTTTGCCCACTGTGCCATGTTCTGGGCCACTGACATTTATTCTTAAAGATATTCAAAGGGGGCTGGGCGGTAGTGCTGCCGGTTAAGTGCAGGTGGTACAAGGACTGGAGGAAGGATCCCTGTTCCAGCCCCCGACTCCCCACCTGCAGGGGAGTTGCTTCACCAGTGGTGAAGCAGATCTTCAGTTGTCTTTCTCTCCCCTCTCTGTCTTCCTCATCTCTCTCCATTTCTCTCTGTCCTATCCAACAACAACAGCTATGACAACAGTAACAAGGGCAACAAAATGGGGGAGGAATGGCCTCCAAGGAGCAGTGGATTCATAGTGCAGTTACCAAGCCCCAGCAATAAGCCTGGAGGCAAACACACATACATACATACATTAATAAGTAAAGAGTTATTCAAGTAAACACATTTATTTATGCTCCCTGGTAGAAGAGGATGAGTGAGAGAAATAGAGACGGGAACTCTGCTCACAGAGCTCTGGCTCTGTGGCTTTGTTTATTGAACCTGGGACGCCAGGCCTTCAAGCCCTGTGCTCTACCACTGAGCTATTTCCCTGACCCTTGCCTGGAGATGTACACATTTATCTAGTTTTGAAACACAAATGTAAATGAAAATTTCGTATTATTTAACTTTGTCTCAACTTGATATTGTGTTCGAACAGTATTAACTACAAAATGCATTTAATTGCAATACTTTTTTTAATAGAATACTACTTAGCTCTATTACTGATTTTTTGAGACTTGAACCCGTGACTACCTGCATGTAAGACTCCCCCCCACCCCCATCCCCCACAGAACTCTGCTCATTTCTGGCTTCGGTGGTGCTGGGAATTGAACCTGGGACTTCTGAATCTCAGGCTTGATAGTCTTTTGCATAACTGTTATGCTGTCTCACCAGCTTTCCTGCAAGTTCTGTGTGCTGTTCTATTTCTCCAGCTCTCTCTCTCTCTCTCTTTTTTTTTTTTTTTGCCTCCAGGGTTATCATTGGGGCTCGGTGCCTGCACTACAAATCCACTGCTCCTGGAAGCTATTTTTTTCCCTTTTGTGTTGCCCTTTTTGTTTATCATTGTTGCTATTATCATTGTTATTGCTGTCTTTTTTTTTTTTTTTTTGGATAGGACAGAGAGAAACCGAGAGAGGATGGGAGGACAGAGGGGGAGAGAAAGACAGACACCTGCAGACCTTTCACCGCCTATGAAGCAACCTCCCTGCAGGTGGGGAGTTGGGGGCTCTGACAAGGATCTTTGTGCAGGTCCTTGAGCTTGGCGCCATGTGTGCTTAACCCACTAGGCTACTGCCCAGCCCCCTTTCTCCAGCTCTTAAACAGTGAGTTCTTACTATTTAAGATTTATTTCATTTATATGAGGAGTTTCACATGAGAGAGAGAAAAGCCAGAACACCACTCGGGCACACGTGGTGCCAGGGATTGAACTGTGAGCCTTAAGTAAGCGAGTCCCATGTTCTACTCAGTTGAGCTCTTCTCCCAGCTGCTGAATCCTTTGTTCTTCTTTATTACAAGATTAGAGATACACTATCATGGCAAAAGAAAAAAGTCATCTAGTATGTGGATAGGGAAATTCCTGGATCATGACTAACACTTTGGAAGCAACAAGAGGAAGCCACAAACTTCGAGGAAAGACTGGATCAGTAAGGCCGTTTATGAAAGCATATGGCTTTTTGTCCATGTGTTTCTCTATGCCTGCTGAATAAAAGCTTAAAATGCCTGAAAAAAAAAATCATACAGAGGGGACCAAGTGGTGGGACACCTGGTTGAGTGAACATGTTACAATGTACAATCCAGGTTCAAGCTTCTGGGTCCCCACCTGCAGGGGGGAAGCTTCACAAGTGGTGAAGCAGGGCTACAGGCATCTCTCTCTCCCCCTTTTTCTCTCTCTTGTTATACACACACAGAGAGACACAGAGACATGTCTCTCTCTCTCTCTCTGTGTTTGTGTGTGTGTGTGTGTGTGAGAGAGAGAGAGAGAGAGAGAGAGAGAGATACAGAAAGACAGAAAAACCAGAGCACTGCTGAGCTCTGCTGTATGGTAGTGCAGGGTCTCCCTCTCTCTTTATTTCCCCTCTCAATTTCTCTATCCAAAATGACTAAAAAAAATAAATACAATATTAAAAAAAAAGTATGTAGAGAGGTGCCCGAGTACCTCCGTTTACTGTAATGATAATATATTCATAAATGATCCTAAACAGAAGGTTAGCCTTGTGTTTCTCTTCATGATGGATTTTCTTTTTCTTAGGTGGCTTTGCAAAGGTCAAACTTGCCTGCCATATCCTTACTGGAGAAATGGTAGCTATTAAAATCATGGATAAAAATGCTCTAGGGGTAAGTTTTAAATTATTTATAAATATTTCTACATTAGTTTTGTGATTTACAACTCATTTTGCTGATTTTTTTTTCTTTTAGAAAGTTGATAAGAATTTTTTTTTAATCTTTATTTATTTGCTGGATAGAGACAGTTGGAGATTGAGATGGAAGGGGGTAATAGGGAGAGAGAGAGACAGAGAGACACCTGCAGCACTGCCTCACCACTTGTGCAGCTTTCCCTCTGCAGGTGGAGACCGGGGGCTCGAACCTGGGTCCTTGTGCACTGTAACGTGAGCTCAACCAGGTGTACCACCACCTGGCCCCCTGCTGATTTATTAGAATATTTTCTTAATTTTTAAAAAATTATCCATTATTGGGTTGTCAGAAAATTCATTACTTTTTTTTTCATAGAAAAATACATTATAACTTTAAAAAATTTTTTTTATTATCTTTTTTTAATTTTTATTTTATTTATTTTATTTATTTATCCCCTTTTGTTGTCCTTGTTGTTTTTTATTGTTGTAGTTATTATTGTTGTTGTCGTTGTTGGATAGGACAGAGAGAAATGGAGAGGGGAGGGGAAGACAGAGAGGAGGAGAGAAAGATAGACACCTGCAGACCTGCTTCACCGCCTGTGAAGCGACTCCTCTGCAGGGGCTCGAACCGGGATCCTTATGCTGGTCCTTGTGCTTTGCGCCACCTGCGCTTAAAATACATTATAACTTTTCCAACAACCAAATATATATAAATGTATGGTTTTAAGAGTAACTTGGGGGAATTCTTTTGGTCCTTACTCCCCGTAGGGGAGAATTGATAGGAGAAAAGATGACCAGAGGGCTCTGAATTCCAACTCCATCAGGATGGAGAGAAGAGGAAGAACATCAGGACATTCAGTAGTAGCTACAGGTGTAGGTGTGACTTAGGGACTTAGAAAGGAAGAGAAGGCAGGACCATAGGGAAAAAATAAAAGACACAAATATGTACAAATATAGACAGATAGCTACTGTAGTTTCCAGTGGAGGGAATGGGGATACAGAACTCTGGTGAAGGGAATGGAATTATACCTTTGTTATCTTACACTTTTAAAAATTAATATTAAGTTACTAATAAAAATTAAAAAAAAAAGAGTAACTTGGGGGGGGGCAGTAACTTGGGGAGGGTGTTATTTTGTCTTGAACTTTATTTATTTATTTTTGCTACCAGGGTTATTGCTGGGTCTCATTGTCGGTATAGTGAATCCTCTGCTCCCAGCGGCTATCCCGCCCCTTACTTTCCTTTTTATTTGATAGGACAGAGAGAAATTGAGAGGGGAGGGAGAGATAGAGGCAAAGAGAGACACCCGAGGGCCTGCTTAACTTCTTGTGAAGCTTCCTTCCTGCAGCTGGGGGTTGGGAGCTGGAATCTGGATCCTTGTGCATGGTACTAAGTTCACTCAACCAGATGTGCCACTGCTTGGCCCCTTTGAATTTTATTTTAATTAAAAATGTAATTTATTTATTCGATAGAGACAGAGAAATTGAGAGAGAAGGAGAGAGACAGAGAGACATGCGCAGCACTGCTTCACTGCTAGTGAGGCTTCACCCCTACAAGTGGGGACTGGGTCCTCGTGCCCTGTAATATGTGCACTCAACCAGGCGGCACCGCTGCTCAGCCCAGGGAATTTTAAACAATATTTTATTTATTTGAGATAGAAATCAAGAGGGAAGGAGAAGATAGAGGGAAGAGATAAAGAAACTGAGCCGTTGAATTTTATTTTAATTTTTTTGACCAGAACACTGCTCAGCTCTGCCTATGGGTGGTGCTGGGGATTCAGTCTGACTGGGACCCTGAGGAAACCAGCTTATCATATTAGACTAGTCAAAAATATATTTTTGAATCTAGGTCAAGACTTGATATCTGGATTCTTGGTCTGATTTAACTCAATATTTATTTATTTTTTTAAACACAAGCTAGAGTGGGAGGGAGAGAGAAAGAGAGAGAGAGAGAGAGAGAAAGAACCAGAGCATCACTATAGCACCTAGGATGCCGGGGCTCAAACTTGGGACCTTACACTTCCAAGGGCAGTGGTCTGCTCGTTGCACCACCTTCAGGCTCCTTTAATTGGATCTTAAGCCACTCATCATTAGATTGAGTTTTAAATTTTTTTCCCTTTATTGGGGGATTAATGTTTTACAGTTGACAGTAAATATAATAGTTTGTACATGCATAACATTTCTCAGTTTTCCACGTAACAGTACAACCCCCACTAAGTCCTCTGTCATCCTTTTCCCTGTATTCCCCCCACCCATATTTTTTATTTCTTGATAGAGACAGGCAGTGAGAGTGAGAAAGAGAGACGCTCCAACATTGCAGTTTCTCTCAGTGTGCTATGTGCCATGCTCTAACATGCACATGGCAAAGACACACACTATCCAGGCGAGCTATTTTGCCTGCCCTAGACAGAGTTACTTTTTAAAATGTTTTCTTTGGTGCTTCATGAGTACTGTTATTGGATTTATTTTTTAACCAGAGCACAGCTCAGCTCCGACTACTGGTGGCAGCAGGAGCTGTGACCTGGGACCTCAATATTTCAAGCATTTAAAACCAGTTAATTTGTATAACCGGCATGCTATCTTAGCTTATAGGGAGAACTTGAGGAGGAAGGGGATAGAGAGGGAAACAGATTTTCAGCACTGCTTCACCACTCATAAAACCTTTCCCCTGCAGGTTGGGGCAGGGCTTGAACCCTTGTCCTGCCTCTTGGTAACATGTTGCACTCCACTGAGTGAGCCACAGCATGGTGCTTCCTTTCCCTGCCCCCCACCCCTTTTTTAATGTTTTATTTGTTGAGATTTATTAATTAAGAGTGGAGGAGAGAGATCCAAAACATCACTAGTACGTTTGGACACACCAGGGATTGAATTCAAGGTCTCCTGCTTGAGAGTCCAACACTTATCCATTGCTTCATCTTGCAGGCCTGAAGCTGATAACCTCTTAAAAGGAATTTGAGGTGGTTTATTTTAGATTATTTTATTTTATTTATTTACCCACTTGTTTTATTGTTGTAGTTATTATTGCTGTTGTTGATGTCGTTGTTGTTGGATAGGACAGAGAGAAATGGAGAGAGGAGGGGAAGACAGAGAGGGGGAGAGAAAGATAGACACCTGCAGACCTGCTTCACCGCCTGTGAAGCGACTCCCCTGCAGGTGGGGAGCCGGGGGCTCGAACCGAGATCCTTATGCTGGTCCTTGCACTTTGTGCCATGTGCGCTTAACCCGCTGCGCTACCGCCCGGCTCCTTTTTGAGGTGGTTTTAATGCCCACCTCCAGTTATTCTGCTGATCATTATTGAGCTTATCTTTGTTAAACCTTCTGATAAAGGCCTTTCTGATGTACATACAAATAAGTTCATTCGTATGTTTTTCTATATTGTTGAATGATTCAAGGCTGGTAAGAGCTTCTGCTTCTCTGTATTTTTGTCTGTACTGATGTTGATGTTTCAGAAATCAGCTTGCTGTTCATTCATTCAGTATAATGTTTGATCACAGAGTGATTTGCCCAGGGTTAAGACAGAGATTGACGCCTTGAAGAATCTGAGACATCAGCATATATGTCAACTCTACCATGTGCTAGAGACAGCCAACAAAATATTTCTGGTTCTTGAGGTTAGTATGTTTCAGAGACCTAAAAATATTTGGGCACTGTGTGAGTCTGTATGGGATGCTATAAAAACACACCTTATGAACAATTTTTTTTTGTCTTTTCTGGGATTTCACTGCTCTGCCTTTTTTAGACAGACACACACACACACACACACACACACACACACACACACACACAAAGACACGTCAGCACTGAAGCTTCCTCCCGTGCTATGGGGGCTGTACTGAAACCTGGGCTGTGCGCATAACAATATGAACTATTTTGTGTATTACTATTATTATTATTTTTACCAGAGCATTGATCAGCTCATGTTTGAGAGTTTTACTTACTTTATCTAATGTACCACCTCCTGTAATATTTATTAATTCTGTAATAAAAATATGAAATTGTTAATGAGTTTAAAAATTGCAGTGATAGTGATTTTACTTCTATTTACTGGTAATAAAATTACCTGAGATCAAGACTTGCTCCCTTTCCTGGAGGAATTGTTGATTTATCTGCTCCTGAGAGTGTATTGAATGTGCTTGATTGCAGTAACCTTGTTTATAAATTAATACTGTCTCTGACATAAGAGCAATTTTTAAAAATATTGTTTTTATTGCGCTGTAATGGTAGTTTATAAAGTTATAAGATTATAGTGGTAGAGTTCCACACTGAACCCAGCACCACATTAAGTGTCATTCTATATCATAAATTCCTCTGAAGTACTTTTTAAAGTAATAACAGCACCTCTCTGACTCTGTTGCTGTTGAAGTATTGCCCTGGAGGGGAGCTGTTTGACCACATAATCTCTCAGGATCGGCTGTCGGAGGAGGAGACCCGTGTTGTCTTCCGCCAGATAGTATCTGCAGTTGCTTATATGCATAGCCAGGGCTATGCTCACAGGGACCTCAAGCCAGTAAGTGCTGCATCAGGTTGCCAGTTGTTCTGTTTAGAATCTATCTTGACTTTGTGTCTCTTTCTGTTTTACTCATCATGTCTGTCTGTCTGTCTGTCTTTCTTTCTTTCTTTCTTTCTTTCTTTCTTTCTTTCTCTCTCTCTCTCTCTCCCTCCCTCCCTCCCTCCCCCCCCCCCTCTCTCTTTCTTTCTTTCTTTCTTTCTTTCTTTCTTTCTTTCTTTCTTTCTTTCTTTCTTTCTTTCTTTCTTTCTTTCTTTCTTTCCTCCATGGTTATTGCTAGGGCTTGGTGCCCGCACCACGAATCCACTGCTCCTGGAGGCCATTTTTTCCCTTTTGTTACCCTGGTTGTTTTTATCGTTGTTGCAGTTATTATTGTTGCCATTAATGTCGTTGTTGTTGGATAGGACAGAGAGAAGTGGAGAGAGGAGGGGAAGACAGAGGGGGAGAGAAAGATAGACATCTGCAGACCTGCTTCATTGCCTGTGAAGCGACTCCCCTGTAGGTGGGGAGCTGGGGCCTGGAACTGGGATCCTTCAACCGTCCTTGTGCTTTGTGCCATGTGCTCTTAACCCGCTGCGCTACTGCCCGACTCTGTATCACTTGATTTCTTTCTTTACTGTTAACTTCTGGTACTCTGTGGACTTACTAGAATTCTATTCATCAGCTAGTTGTGTATGACATAAATATCTTTGTAATAAGCAAGGAATCTTCTAGGGAAGAAGAATATAAGCTTTCTTTCTTTTTTTTTTTTTCTCCCCACAATACTGCTCAGCTGTGGCTTACACTAGTGTGTGTGTATGGGGGTGGGGGATTTAACCTGGGACTTTGGAGCCTCAGGCAGTACAATGGGATGGACAGTCTACTTTTCGAGGACAGGATAAAAATGTGAATACTTTTAAGTCTGCTCTGACTTATATGAATAATAGTGTATATGGATTTGAATGTTACTTGGGAGCAGGATCAGGGGGCCTAAAATTGGCCTGACAATATGTGGCAGTGTTATTATCTTTTTATCTCTGTTTATACCCACCTCTTTGCTGATCTGAATTGATTCTTTCAGTGTAAACTAGTCTTTGATATCACATCAACTATTGTTGCATAAGTTGTACAGTTGAAGCAAACAGATGGTTTATGCTAATTAGTACTGAGGGAAAGTGGTACAGTTACTAATATTCTTCTTCTTCTATGCACTCACATTATTTTGTTTTTTAAATGATTCTTACTCTCTACCTGTGGTCAGGTTTTGAAATGTAAACAGCTTTAAATTGTTCTTGGAAATGGGTAAAGGTAGGGTGTGATATAAGAAAGTCAGATATTTATGAAAATATCTTTGTTTTACCAGGAAAATTTGTTGTTTGATGAATATCATAAATTAAAGCTGATTGACTTTGGTCTCTGTGCAGAACCCAAGGTAAGTGCAAGAATTAAAATGCTTTTATTTATTTATTGAGTTAGTAAACTCACCTTTTAATGTGTTATCTTCCAGTAACTTCTCTTTAATCTTCATTGAGACTGGTTGCATACAGAGAATTTCATCTAACATTTCTTTAGCCCCTCACCCCCCACTTTAAACCAGGAAGGCACTGCTCAACTCTGGCTTGTGGTGGTTCTGGGGATTGAACTTGAGTCCTCAGGACCTCAGATGTGAAAGTTGTTCTCATAACTATTATGCTGTCTTCCAGCCCTGTAATTTCTCTAGATGATTCAGTTATGTAGCCAAAGTCAAGAACCATTGTTGTAGATCCAGGGTTGGACCTGCTGAAAATTTCATGCAAATGTTGTGAGAAAACTCCCAAGATGACGTAGGGCCAAGACAGCATGAATGTTGGATTGACCATGTGTTTGTAGTTTGTCCATATTGTCATTAGATTCTGCCTTTGTCAATTAGATCATGAGTTTTGGGAATTTAGTGTAAACCTTGTCTTTGTTATTCAAATAGTTAGGTAAGTAGCAATTGTTTGCATTTATATAAAAGAATGTATTTGTTTTATGAGAAAGAGCAAGAGTGTACCACAAGTGCAGGGCTCAGTGATATACCAAGGAAGGGAGCAAAGTCCTTGTTTCAGTAGATCTGGAACCTGAGATGGTGATTTGTCTTATAACTGAGGCTGAAAAGTAGACTCCCAGAGGCCTGTTTTATGCATCACCTTGCTTCTTTCCCTGAAGGAAAAAGGAAATAGTCTGTGCTTGTAAAGATTTGATGTTGTAGGTAAGATCAGTCAAGAAATAACTTCTCCCTCTATCCCCCACCCTTTGGGCCCTAGGGAGCTGGGAAGACATGAGCATTTAGAAAGATGTATGCTGTTAAATTGATTCTTACATGGTTGAATGTCTAGGAAGTTTCGGTCTGATTTGACTCAGCTAAGGGGAAAAGGGTTTTGTTGGTTTCAGGTTGTGGTGGTGGTAAACATACAGAGAAAAGGAAACCGCATGTATTCACATCCAAGTGGGCATAAAGTATTGAGTTGGCCATAGAAGTCTTTTAGTACTTTGGATGCTTCTTTTTCTAGCTTCTTTGCTTGTACTAAAAAGATTATTTTTGAAGATTTAATTAATAAATCTTTTTAGAAAAATGACAGTGATGGTTTTGAAAATTAGACTGAATCAGTCCCCCATCCCCAAAAGGAGAACGATTCTTTGATTTTAGTATATGAAAGATTTGTTCTTCTCTCTTCCTCCATCTCTTCCTTTCCCTCTCCCTCTCCCTCTCCCTCTCCCTCTCCCTCTCTCTCTCCCTCTCTCTCTCCCTCCCTCCCTCCCTCCAGGGTTTTCACTGGGTTTTGTACCTACACATTTTCACTACTTCAGACCCTCTTTCTCCCCCCCCTTTCTCTTTGATGGGGTGAGACTAGGGAGGGAGAGACAGAGATGAGAGACACTACAGCATCAGTCCCCCTTATCTGTACATTTACATCCCATAGTTTCAGTCATCTAGAGACAACTGGATATGCTCAGTATTATATACAGTAAAATGTTTAATAATAAATTTTATTATAGTCTATTGTTACATTTTATTTTATTAATTATTTTATCAGTCAATTACCTTGTCTAATTTGTGAATCAAATGTCACTGCGTATATGTTTATATACTTGCCTTTCAGTATCTGCGTGTTGGGGGTTTGATCCTGGATCCCCAATGGGTGGCAAAACCTGTTGATGCTTATGTCTGTTACGTAAAATGGCATAGCTTTAGCTTGGTGGTGACTTTCATGTATGTGTACAGAGGCTGATTTTTAATAATGCACACCTGACTCACATGATGTTATACTGCCATTTATTTCAATAAAAAGAAACTGTTTTACTGTAAAAAAAAGTCTTTAATTTTTTAATCTTGTTGACAGGGTAATAAGGATGACCATTTGCAGACTTGCTGCGGGAGTCTTGCTTATGCAGCTCCTGAATTAATACAAGGCAAATCATATCTTGGATCAGAGGTAATACTTGGGAGAAGTGCAGTGGTAGTAACAAGCCTTGCATGGGAAGAGTCCGAGGTTTGATCCCTGGCACCACCAATAGCCTGGGCTGAGTAGTTCTCTGGTCAAAACACTCAAGAAAGCAGATCAACTCAGGATATAATCAACATAAATTTCTTGGTGATCAGTAGTTAGACACTGTTCAGATTGCTTTGGATTTATAACATTAGTGCCAAGCTATCAAGCTTCAATTTATAGATGAAGTATTTGACATCTCTGAGGCATAAGCGCTGAATCTCTGACCTCCTGCAACATGGACGAGCAGTCAGGTGTGTGCTTGAAAGTAAATTGTTCTCTGGGGCATCGTCGAGTTCTAATAATTGGATGTGATTTGGTAGCCTAGGACTGGCAACTAGATTTGGGTTATTAATGTCATTACTATCTGGATGTCTGACACTGTTCGATTTATTTCGGCTATTCTTCCTCCTCTCCCCCCAACCCCCTTTTAAAAAGATGCTGCCCTTCTTAACTCTTAAAATTTTCCTAAGGCTCAAGTGTGGTTGGAAGTAGTGACCTCTCCTCAGCCACCAGAAGCGTCATTATTGACTAAGGCCAACTGATGCTTAAGACTCAGGGGACATATGAATATCTTATGTAAAGGTTAAGCTCCTTTCTGGGATTTTGAGATCTGTAAGGCTGTTTGTGCTGGCAGGCTAATTTCTAGCCTCTATATTTGAAAAGTCAATCACTGAACTTTATTAAGGTTTCTCTATATAGAGAGAGGACTTTACAGTGCAGCTTAGTCACGTTTGCAGATTCATCAGCAGTCAACTTTAAGACTTGTTTTGACATCCTCATGCATGTTTACATAGTCCTCATTTGTAATACATCATCAGTAGTAGTAGTAGTGTAAAATTGTTTTGCAGAATCTGAGAGCTGCCTTGCCTTTCTTATCATGCTCAGTCTAGCTCAACCTATCGGAAATTACTTCTTACAAAGGCCAAGAGTCCAGTGTGAGAGGAGAGCATACGGAACTGGAAGGCAAGAGACCTACCATCTTGGGTCCCTTTAGACAAAAGACCTTCCTCTCTGAGTTTTAGATTGATTCTCAGCCTCTAGAATGATTAGGTTGAATTGTATGACCTTTACATTCTTTTTCTCCTCTGTCAAGATCCTGCTTATAGTTGAGTGTCCTTCATTTTGAAATCTGTATGTTATAAAATATTTTTGGAATAATTTTTTCCTCCCTCTCAGGCTGATGTGTGGAGCATGGGCATACTGTTCTATGTACTCATGTGTGGCTTTCTACCCTTCGATGATGAGAATGTCATGGCTCTGTACAAGAAGATTATGGTGAGTATTAATTACAAGAGAGAATTACAAAGGAGAAAATCTCCTTGTCCTCTCTCAATTTCCCTCTGTCCTATCTCATAAAAAAAAAAAAGGCATTGTTTTCTTAACAGAATACAAGATAATGATTCTTACCAGGAAGATTCTTACATGTCTACTTTTCCAATGTTAATTTTTTCTATTTTTAAAGTTTTATTTTTATGCATTTCCTATTAGCTAGGCAAGATTCCACATTAATAGAGATAAAGAAGCCTGAGCACTGTTCTGGTACATGGGATTCCAGGGCTTAAACTGGGAAACTCAGGTATGAGAGTCCTGAGTACTCTACCAACTGAGCCATCTCCCCAGCCACTCTCCTGTTGGTTTTTGATTTGTTAAGGGTTTTATTGAAGAAATAGAAATATAGCAGGTCTCTGAGTAGCATTTTGTTGAACACCATCTTGTTCTACTGATGAGAAAAATCTTAGGCAGTGAAGTGTGTTATTTGAAAACTTGCTTTTGTTATACATCATTGTGCTTAAAGCCAGTTTTCAAGAGCCGACTCATGATGCCCCTTAAGGGTTAGGGGCAGTGAATTCTGATAAGGTTATGTGGATACTTGTTCTCAAATGTGGTCGTGGTGATGTTTTCTCAACTTTGTGACTATTCCAAATATACAAACTATGCTTTACAAGGATGAATTTTTGGTATGCTGATGATATATAGTAATAAAATAGTAAAACCCTCAATAAAGAGCTAATGGTCAAAGCAAGCTAACAAAAAAGAATTGTACAGAAGTGGAAAGAACACCTTATTGTGTCTGTAGCAAACTAGGGTCAGACTAGCAGGACAGCTTCTCTGATCGCTGCTTGGATTAAGTTCTATTAGCAAATACTTCCTGAATGCTTCGGATGAGGTACTGAAAAGTTTGAACCAAGATCTGTGAAACTTGCTCATCATCCATCAGTTCATCAGTTCTTGATTTTATTTCCTTGCCATCTCCAGGGCTTCAGAGCTTCACTGCTTCAGTCTGATTTTTTTTTTTAAAGATAGACACATACCCACATCCGGTCACATTTGGGCTTCACTGCTTCAGGCTGATTTTTCTTTCTTTTTTTTTTTTTTTTTTTGTCTCCAGGGTTATCACTGGGACTCAGTGCCTGCACTGCGAATCCTCTGTTCCTGGCAGCCACCTTTTTTTTTTAGGTTGAACTTTATTTATTTATTTTTTATTTATTTATTTTTTATTTAAGAAAGGATTAATTAACAAAACCATAGGGTAGGAGGGGTACAACTCCACACAATTCCCACCACCCAATCTCCATATCCCACCCCCACCCCTGATAGCTTTCCCATTCTCCATCCCTCTGGGAGCATGGACCCAGGGTCATTATGGGTTTTAGAAGGTAGAAGGTCTGGCTTCTGTAATTGCTTCCCCGCTGAACATGGGCGTTGACTGGTCGGTCCATACACCCAGTCTGCCTCTCTCTTTCCCTAGTAGGGTGTGTCTCTGGGGAAGCGGAGCTCCAGGACACATTGGGGGGGGTCTTCAATCCAGGGCAGCCTGGTCAGCATCCTGATGGCATCTGGAACCTGGTGATGAAAAGAGAGTTAACATACGAAGCCAAACAAATTGTTGAGCAATCATGGACCCAAAGCTTGGAATAGTGGAGAGGAAGTGTTAGGGAGGTACTCACTGCAAACTCTAGTGTACTTCTGCTTTCAGGTATATATTTTGCAGTAGTTTATAGATACGTGTGAAGATATCTCTCTCTCACAGAAACTGGTGTATATCTAGGTTTTGGGACTTTGTTAGAAAGTGAACCACCTGAGATGAAATTAGAGTATGAAAGGAAAGGTCTCGCCCGAGTAATGAAGCTGAAGGGTTGTCATTCCACCTGTGAAGTCTCTGGACACAGTCTGAAGTGAAGCATGTTGAGGTGGCAATCGTTGTGTTGGTTAGGTTGTGATCGGCTTGGCGGATGCAATATTATTTGATATGGATTGGGGGAGGCAATATTATTTGATATGGATATGGGAAAGTGGGCCCTATCCAAGGGTTCCAGGACTGGGGGAAGTAGGGGCTCTATAGTGGATATGTGAGGTTCCTGCTGTCTTGGGGTTCAAAAAGACAATCGATAGTTAATGTTATCACATTATTTGGTAATTGGGTTAACTTTGAAAAGTCCTTTTGTTATGGTTTGCTGTACAGTACCCAGTATCTTGTATATAGCTGTGCTATTGGATGCTTCTGATCTACTTGGTCTAGGCTTTTGAGAGAGTCCACATATCAAATACACAGCCTATATATTAAAAAGATTCAGTTTGTGTTTTAAAAAACTTTGAGACATACAATTGATTTTCTCCCTCTCAAATTAATTAACTAGTGATTTATATGTCTACATTTTGCTAGGAGTGTACATAAACACCATTCCCACCACCAAAAGACTGTGACCCATCCCTCCCACCCACTCCCACCCCCCACTCGCCCAGGAAGCTGCATGTCTACCCCTCACCACTGGGTTTTTACTTTGGTGCCCTACTTACAATTTGGTCAGGTCCTGCTTTTAGTTTCCCTTTCAGATCTTCTTACTCAACTTCTGTTGATGAGTGGGATCATCCCATACTCATCTTTATCTTTCTGACTTAGCTCACTTAACATAATTCCTTCTAGCTCTGTCCAAGATGGGTCAGAGAAGGTGGGTTCATTGTTCTTGATAGCTGCATAGTATTCCATTGTGTATATATACCACAGCTTTCTCAGCCACTCATCTGTTGTTGGGCACCTGGGTTGCTTCCAGGTTTTAGCTATTATGAATTGTGCTGCTATGAACATAGGAGTACACACCTCTTTTTGGTTGGGTGTTATGGAGTCCTTGGGGTATAACCCCAGGAGAGGAATTACTGGATCATATGGAAGGTCCATGTCTAGCCTTCTGAGAGTTTTCCAGACTGCTCTCCACAGAGGCTGTACCAATTTACATTCCCACCAGCAATGTAAAAGGGTTCCTCTGTCCCCACAGCCTCTCCAGCATTTGTTGCTGCTGTCCTTTTTGAGTGAGGTGGTATCTTAGTGTTGTCTTAATTTGCATTTCTCTAATAATCAGTGACCTAGAGCAGTTTTTCATATGTTTGTTAGCCTTCTGGATCTCCTCTGTAGTGAATGTTTTGTTCATATCCTCTGCCCATTTTTGGATGGGGTCATTTGCTTTTTTGGTGCTAAGTTTGCTGAGCTCTTTATATATTTTGGTGATTAGTTTCTTGTCTGATGTATGGCATGTGAAGATCTTCTCCCATTCTGTGAGGGGTCTCTTTGTTTGTTTAATAGTTTCTTTGGATGTGCAGGCAGCCACCTTTTTTAAAAAAAAACTTTTTATTGGATAGGACAGAGAGAAATTGAGAGAGGAGGGGAAGACAGAGGGAGAGATAAAGATAGACACCTGCAGACCTGCTTCACTGCTTGTGAAGCGACCCCCCCCCCCCCCCAGATAGGGAGACAGGGCTTGAACTGGGATCCTTCCACGGGTTCCAGGCTGATTTATTTAATTTAATTTTTCATTCATTCATTCATTTATTCTTATTTGTCCTTGTAGTCAGCATGGCTAACACTATATTTGAACTAAAGACCATAAAGCACAGCTCATGCCCTCAAAGCGTTTACAGTTTAAGTATCAAAACAGAAAAGAGGGCATAAATATTCAGCACTGAATCCCATCCACAACACAGGTTTTAGATGAAGATAATAGCCATCTCTGGGCCCAAAAAGCACTCATGAACACTTTAGGACAAAAATAACAGCTTTAGGGCAAAAGTCCACAGGATTGTGGGACAGCGATGCAAGAATGGTTTTGCTTAGAGCTTAATTACATATGTGTTCAACAAGACTTAATTCTGAGAGTTTTAGCAGATCCCCAAAATAAAAACACATAGACTATGTGCCAGGCTATTTTTTTTTTTTTAAAGATAGACACATGCCACGCCATGCCACCCCACATACGTCAGTTTCCCCATAGTATTCCCATGCATTGTACTGGAGGCTTGAACTTGGAGAGGGCCTGATTACTTGTTGGAGACCCTTATCTGGGTGGAGGGTACCATATTATAGTAGGGGTGTAAGTGAAGCTATAGGAACAGGAATGGGGCTTGGGAGAACATCTTAAAGGAAGTGAGGTTTGTGCTAAGTTTTTTTTTTTTTTTTTCCCTCTAGGATTGTTGCTGGGGCTCAGTGCCTGCACTATAAACCCACTGCTCCTGGAGGCTATTTTTTTTCCCTTTTATTGCCTTTGTTGTTTATCATTGTTGTTATTATCATTGCTGTCTTGGATAGGACAGAGAAATCAAAAGACGAGGGGAAGACAGAGGGGGAGAGAAAGATAGACACCTGTAGACCTGTTCACCACTTGTGAAGCACCCTCCCTGCCCCCCCGCAGGTGGGAAGCTGGGGGCTTGAACCGGGGTCCTTATGCAGGTCCTTGTACTTCATGCCACGTGCGCTTAACCTGCTGTGCTACCTCCCAGCCCCCCTGTGCTAAGTTTTTAAAGGAAAAGTAAATGTCTTTTCAGAGAGGGAGAGAACATGCCTCTTAGTGTGAGCAGAGGTATGGTGATAGGAGAATCATGAGGAGAAATGGTCAGCCATTTTATGTGGCTAGACCATGATTCTCTAATACCCTGTGGGAAGAGAGACTGCCTAAGTTAGCCTAAGTTAGCCCTTGATACTGTGAAGTAGCGTTAGACTCAGTTGACTTGTCGTCTGCCCTGTAGAACACCAAGCCTAAGAACACTCAGCTCAGTCTTCAGTTTTTTCTTAGTGACTTAAAAGCTTTCCTCGTATTCTGCATGGGCAGGGGCAGGGGGTGCAGGGGAGAATGCTCGAAACTGAAGTCAAATTGCAGAGTAGCATTGGGAGCTGAGAGGACAGTTCTCTTTGAAGGGAGGAGAAATGGATGGGGTAGTGGAGTGGAGGCCAGGCCCCTGTGGTAACCAAGTCCGTATTCCTCTCCTTCCATCTCAGGAAACCTCCTGCAAGCTATGTAGGGGTTGCTTTGGCTCTAGAGTTTGCTCTCTGTAGTAGCAGTTGGTGATTACATAGCCACAGTCAGCAGCAGGATTCAGGGGAGAGGAATGTTAGGATCACCTTTATCTTTAGTTAGCAGAATTAAAGTAAGAAGGAGGCTTCTTGGTGTTTGGGTATCTCAGTCTGATTCTCCAGTTGCCCTTTATAAAAACTGACCTCTTAAATTGGTTTCTCTTTTTTGCTACTCCTGTAATGTAGAACTGTTGTTCTGGTTTTGAAACTAGTGTCAGTACCATAGGATATGAATGGCTTTTTCTCCATGTATTTGAGAGAGAAGTTCATGCTAAATAAACAAATGCACACATTTCCCCATATATGAACTGGAGTTGCATCTGCCAGGCGGAATAACACTGTAAATAGAAACCAGTACCTAGCAGTGTGGGATGCCGTGTACATCTGTGAATACACTGTGGGGACACATAATCATAGAATTTGAGCATTGGAAATGATCTTACAAATCATGTTTCTCTTCTCTTTCTTTCTTTCTATCTTTCTTTCTTTCTTTCTTTCTTTCTTTCTTTCTTTCTTTCTTCCTTTCTTCCTTTCTTCCTTTCTCCCTTTTTCTAGTGATGATTATACTATAATCTTTGATTGGTGTTATTAAAATGAGGTAATCCTTGTGTAAGAAGAGTACTTGGCATTATCGCACCAAAGTAAAAGACTCTGGGGTGGGTGGGTGGGTGGGTGGGGAGAATACAGGTCCATGAAAGATGATGAATGACATAGTGGGGGTTGTATTGTTAAATGGGAAACTGGGGAATGTTATGCATGTACAAACTATTGTATTTACTGTTGAATGTAAAACACTAATTCCCCAATAATAAAAAAAAAATAAAATGCAAAAAAAAAAAAAAGAAGAGTACTTGGCAGGGGGTTATGCATTTAACTCTTCCAAGTAACAGCCAAGGATGAGAGACAAGTTAAACAGAGAATGTAGTGAGTGGCCGGGTACGGGAGGTGATGAACTGTTTGATCCTGTTGGAAAGTACTAGTCGATCTGCCAAGAAATCAGTCCTTGACTAAGTCCCATCATGCACAGTTTTATAACATGGGAATAGCTAGGACTCTTGTGTCCCAGCTTAATTTGTTCCTTTTTATAGAGCCAAATATGAGAAAGTCTTGGTTCAAACCACATCCAGTCTTCTTAACTAGGTGATACAGAGCAGGGGATTGCAAAGTGTGGCCTGCTGACGAACAGTCTTAATTGTTTAAATACGATTGTGTTGGAACACCTATTTGTGATGCCTATTTGCTTCCATATCATCTACCGTCTGTGGTGGCTTTCACATAACACTGCGCGAACTGAGTAGCTGTGACTGAGACTGCCTGCTAAACCAGAAATGTTGATTATTTCTTTGTGCAGAAAAGGTTCGTTGACCCTCGCTGTAGAGTTAGTGATCTGCGGTAGAATGAGCCTTGTCAGCTTGTTTTCAGGAATATTGGACTGAAATACCCAGCCTTGTAGTTTATCAAGAAACTGACACCCAGTTATTTTATTTACTTGATTTTATTTTATTTTGGCCGCAAGGTGTTTTCACTGGTGCTTCGTGTCTGCACAATTCCATCCCTCCAAGTGGAGTATTTGTTTTTTTCGGTGGAGGATGAGATACAGAGAAGGCTAGAGAGAGGAAGACAGAGGAGAAACCTACAATCCAATGAAGTAGGAACTGTTATGATTCCCCACTTTTATTTTTCATGTTTTTAAAATTTATTTTTAATGTGGTGCCAGAGAAAGACCTTAGGACTCTGTGAGCAGAATCACAAGTCATTTCTCCATTCATTTTTTTTTTTTTTCCCTCCAGGTTTATCGCTGGGGCTCAGCACTACGAATTCCGTACTCCTGGCAGCCATTTTCCCCCTCCATTTCATTGGCTAGGACAGAGAGAAGTTGAGAGAAGAGGGAGGGAGGGAGAGAGGGAGGAAGATAGACACCTGCAGATTAGCTTCACGTTCTGTAGGTGGGGAGTCATAGGCTCAAACCCGGATCCTTACACTTAATACTATGTGTGCTTAACTGGTGCACCATCTCCCGGCCCCTCAACCCTCCATTCTTTATCCTTTTAAAAGAGAGGAAAGCAGGATAGAGAGAGAGAGAGAGAGAGAGAGAGGGGCACAGAAAGAGGAAAGACCATGCTAGCACTTCACCAACTCACGAACTCTCTCTGGTGCTGCCTTTGGCACTGTGCCTGGAATTCAAGGTTTCAAGCATGGCAAGGTACAGGCCCTATTGGGTGAGACATTGCCTAACCACAAAGATTTTTTTCTTTCTTTCTCTTTTTTAATATATATTTAATGAGAGGCCAAAGCATGCACAGTGCCCGGGATCAGACTTGGGGCTTCAGACATGTGAAACTTGCACTCTGTCTGAGCTACACCCCCAGGACTGATCTTCTGCGAAACAGAATGAGCATCAGCGAAATAGCTCATTTGAATGGTGAACTCCTTTGCCCTGTGCCTGACCCAGGTTTGAGCCTGGCCTCCGCTACATTGATAGAAGCTTCAGTGCTGTGGCCTCTTACACACACACACACACACACACACACACACACACACACACACACACACTCAGTCTTAAAAAAAAAAAATGGAAAAAGAAAGGTAGAATGCTGAAGTTTTCATGCATGCCAGTCCTGCACCGTGGTTGTCGACCTTCATCTGTGGCTACTAATCCCCCTGTGAAAGCTGGAAATGAAGCTGAGAGTGAGGGGGAAGGTGATCTGCCCCCCCCCCCCCCCCCCATTGCTAGGACCTTGTGCATGTGGAGTTCCACTGCTCCGGGGCCAACTTTTATTTTCATTCTTTCTTTCTATAGAGGAACTGGGGGCGGGGGGGGGGGTGACACCATAGCTCTGCTATAAAACCCACAGAACTTTCTCTGGTACCATCCATGATGCTCCCATGTGGTGCCAGGGCTCAGTTTTAGGGCCTCATGCATGCCATGTGCCCTATGGGTTGAACTGTATCACAGCACATTTAATAATCTGCATAAATCTTTGTAGCTAGTCACATTCATGTGTTGCTTCACCATGAGGAAATCATGCTGCCATATGTGGCACTGAACTCAGCACCTTTGCTCTTCTCAATGGTTCCTCCCAGCATCTTGCCATTTTATGTGGCATATTTTAAAAATATGTCTAGGGACTGGGGAGATAGCATAATGGTTAGGTAAAAAGGCATTCATGCCCAAGGGTCTGAGGACAAAGGTTCAATCCCAGAATCTTTGTTGTCGTTTAAGTTTGGGGGTGCCAGCAGGCCGGGCTAGCTTCGTGGCGGTAGACAGAGACAGAGACTTGGGGACACACGGCTGGGCTGAGAAGCTGCAGTTTAATCTTTATTCACGAACGGGCAAATCACCATACCATGTGCTTCTCCATCATTCTTCCTCCGCGGCTGCTGCTGGGACTCTGGACGTCCTTAGCATACGGGGTGGGGAGAAAGAGGGGCGTGAAACTAGCAAGGGCCAAACCATTTCTCTCAAAGGTAGGGGGAAGGGGGCCAAACCAACACGAAGAATACCAACATATTCCCCCTTTTCTTTTTAACTAAGTGACCACAGAATCAGGGGTGTGGGGTGAACAGAAACCTATATCGCACAGGCATTTTCAAAAAAGAAACTGGCACAAACATGGAGAAACATGTAAGCGAGTAACAAGAACCAGTGTGCTGCCAAGGGAAGGCCTGAGGGGGCCATTTTTTGCCTCTGTGGGCAAAACTTTATCAGCTTAAAAACAAACATTTCCTGCCTCTGGGGGGCGTACTTTCCTCGACGGGCATTTTCTAGCATGGGGGGAGGGTGAGGCCTAGAGTCCCAAGGCATGGCTGCAGTCAGTCTTTGAGAAACCCAGCAGCATAAAGGGAAGCCGCTAGTTTTGTGCAAAGTGTCCAAGGTGTACCAGTGAGTCTGATAGAAGTCTAAAGCAGATGTCCACCGAAGAATTGCCAGGGGGTGAATTGTTGTACATCTGTCTCGATGGGGAATGTCAGCCATCGGAATTCTGCTTTTCTGTAGAGAACTTGACAGCAGCAATTTACTTACTATGAAACAAACTTGTAGCAGGTTAGAAGTTTATCACAATTGATAACTCTATTACAATTAGAAGTCTTTTTTAGAATGATTTTAAGGTTGTTTAAAGTTTAAACAATAGAATGTGAAAAGGTAGACAGACATAAGAATCAAGGAAAGAAAACCTCAGGCATGAGAATCATTAGCATAGCCATTGTGTAATCTACCATTTCTAATGAGAAGGTAATCGAGAGCTTTACATATCAACAAGTCTATTTAACCTTTTGTTACACCCATTCAAGATGAGACACACCCTAGGTGTGCGCAGGTTTTGTTTAGACCAACTTGGTTAAAATATATTGATTTTTAACTAATTTTTTACCTCAGACTTTAAATGTAAGTTAATTTTATCTTTATGAGAATTACGTTGAAAACCTTTTTCATTTAACTTTGCCTGGTAAGAATTTAGCCTTAAAGTTACGTTTTTAACCTTAAAGTTACTGTTTACCAAACTTTAAACACACACATAAACATGGTCTTTAATACACAAGGAGAGAAACCTTTGTTACGAAGACATGTCATTTTAAATATGAATTTAGATCTGTACTGTCTTAGTTGTTGTTGGGGGGGTCACCATCCGGAGGTGGGGCCTCCCGCGCAGCTCCACTTCTACGAATTGCAGGTTGCGATCTCTGCACAAATCTCTGCTTACTCCAGCTTGTCTGCCTTCAGACCGGAGCTGAGGATCTCGGCCAGGGGGCCCAGTTTTGGCAGGGAGCCCGCGGTCTCTGGGTGGTCTGGGATCTGCCCAGACTTCATAGCACGAGGGCGGGCGGGCCAGCCGTGCAGAAGGCGCGGGCCGAGGTGCCACGGGGTGGCAGCCAGGATAGGCCACCATGTATGCTGCCCTGCTCCCAGTGGCCGAGCAGCGTGGAGGGAGCCCATGCCCAATACCCCATGCCACGTGGTGGAAAGCCGGCTCATGCGGGCTGGCGTTGGTCTCCTGAGGGCTGGCGTTGGGCGGAAACCACAGAGTGGTCCAGAGATAAATGTTCCAGAAACAGCGAAACAGTCTCACGAAGAAAGGGCAGAGCCCTTTGGAGATCTCTTCACAAGCAGAAGAGAAGGCCATAGTGTATAGGTAGCCAAATTGTCTTCACTTATCTGAGAGATGCGCAGGTCAGGTCCACGTGGGCGCCATTTGTCGTTTAAGTTTGGGGGCGCCAGCAGGCCAGGCTAGCTTCGTGGCGGTAGACAGAGACAGACACACAGCTGGGCTGAGAAGCTGCAGTTTAATCTTTATTCACGAACGGGCAAATCACCACACCATGTGCTTCTCCATCATTCTTCCTCCGCCGCTGCTGCTGGGACTCTGGACGTTCTTAGCATACGGGGCAGGGAGAAAGAGGGGTGTGAAACTAGCAAGGGCCAAACCATTTCTCTCAGAGGTAGGGGAAGGGGGCCAAACCAACACGAAGAATGCCAACACTTTGTAAGTCAGAGCTGAGCAGTGCTCTGTTCTTTCTCCTTCTCTGTATCTTTTTTGTTTGTTTGTTTTCTCTCCAGTTAAAATAAAATACACTAGAAATATCTCTAATCCAAGTTATAATAAACTGAATTAGAGAAGTCGGGCGGTGGTGCAGTGGGTTTAGCGCACGTGGTGTGAAACGCAAGGACCAGCATAATGCTCCTGGTTCGAGCCCCTGGCTCCCCATCTGCAGAGGAGTCGCTTCACACATGGTGAAGCAGGTCTGCAGGTGTCTATCTTCCTCTCTCCCTCTCTGTCTTCCCCATCTCTCTGTCCTAACAACGACGCTGACATCAATAATAACTACAACAACAATATAAAACAAGGGCAATAAAAGGGAAAATAAGTAAATATAAAAAAATTAAAAAAAAAAACTGAATTAGGATTGGGGAAATAGTGGAGTGGTTATACAAAAAGACATTCATACCTGTGTCTCTGAGAACCCAGGCTCAGCATCACTGTAAACTAGAGCTGAGCAATGCTCTGGTAAAAAAAAAAAAATTAAAGTAAAGAAAAGAAAGAATAAAAGAAAAAGAAAAGCTGAGTAGGAGGACAGGGAGGATAGCATAGTGATTATGCAAAAAGGTTGTTATGCCTAAGGCTCCCATGTTCCAAGTTCAGTCCTCTGCACCACCAGAAGCCAGAGCTGAGCAGTGTTCCAGTAGAACCAGCGACACACACCCACACACCATGAGAAGGACTATCCTGTTGGTATGCTTTTAAAAACCCCTTCTGTTTCATTTGGTTTAAATCCCCCTGCTTAATACTGCATTCTATTTACATAACCACTGCCGTCTATTTACATAAATCACTTTTACTTTTACATAAAGCACCACCTTCCCTCCAGGGCATTGGTGGTTTAGTGGTAGAATTCTCACCTGCTCCACCTCCTCTCCTTGTCACACCCTGATCCTCTCCTTGTCACACCCTGATTTTCACCAGTCGTTTTTCTCTCCACCCTCTCTGCGTCACATCCTGTTCACACCCTACTTGGGAAGTATATATAAAGACAACATTGTTCGTTTTAGTTAGTTGTTAGTTTAGTCTAGCTTGGTATAGATTGTGCTGCGTCCTGCATGAATAAAGAGATACAGCTCAACCATGAGTCCCTGGTCGTCTGTCTCCTATCAGTGAAGCTCAGCCCGACACTATCCCTAAGAGTTTTGGGTCTTCGTTTTTATTTATTATTACTAGTATTTATTTATTTATTTATTTATTTATTTATTTATTTATTTATTTATATTGCCAGAACACTGCTCAACTCTAGTGTGTAGAATTAAACCTGACACCTTGGAGCCTCAAGCATGAGTCTCTTTGCATAACCTTTATGTTGTCTCCTTCACCCTAATATTATTTAAATTTTATTATTATTATTATTATTTACTTTAGTGAGAGAGAGAGAAAGAGCAAAAGACTAGAGCACTGCTCAGACTTAAGGTGACAGGAATTGAAACTGTGACCTCAGAGTCTCAGGCATGCAAGTGTTTTGCGCATAACCATTATGCTGTTCCCCCAGTGCGTGGGTATTGGTTTTTAGTCTGTATCACAATTAAAAATGACTTGTTGGGTTGTTGAAAAAGTCAGGATTTTTTTTTTTTTCTTCTCCTATGTTTTTCTCTGCATGACTTTTCAGGCAGCCCAGGATTTCATGAGTGAGACAGGCCAAGGTATTGCTGTCATAGGCAGCTCCAGGGACCCGGCCTGGAGGCCCCAGTCACACAGGTCTTGTGTTCTCCTTGCTGAGACATGTCCATCTGCCACAGCAGATGCCCAGCACCACATCAGAAATGAATAATCCAGATTCTGTGCTTTGGGCTGAGAAGACAGCATAAGGGTCATGCAAAAAAAATTTCTTGCCTGTGCCTCCAACGTGCCTCCAGCACCACCATAAAGCAGAACTGACTAGCCCTCTGATGAAAAAAAAAAGGAAAAGAAAACAGGATTCTGTGGTTTTATTCACAAAAGTAAAATAACTGCTAATACCCTACTGAAAGCAAATTATATTATGGCTGCCATGGAGGTGGCTCAGAAGAAAAAACATTGGATTCTCAAACATGAGGGCCCAAGTTTGATCCTTGGTACTACATGTGCCAGAGTTATGCTCTGGTTCTCTTGTTCTGTTTCTTCTCTCTCTGTTAAATATTTTTTTTTTTTTTTTTTTGCCTCCAGTGTTATTGCTGGGGCTCGGTGCCCGCACCATGAATCCACTGCTCCTGGAGACTGTTTTTCCATTTTGTTGCCCTTGTAGTTGTTATAATTGTTGTTGGATAGGACAGAGAAGTGGAGAGAGGAGGGGAAGACAGAGAGGGGGACTGAAAGATAGACACCTGCAGACCTGCTTCACCACTTGCGAAGTGACCCCTCTTCAGGTGGGGAGCTGGGGGCTTGAACCGGGATCCTTATGCCGGGATCCTTAACCTGCTGCACTACCGCCCAGCCCCCCTCTTGAATAAATCTTAAAAACAAACAAAACAAAGCAAAAAAAAAACAAGCTACATTATATCCATGGTGTACCTTGCACTCTCTTAGCTTTAAGGTGTGTGTGTGTGTGTGCGTGTGTGTGTGTGTGTGTGTTGGTTTATCTGGGCCAGACCTCTCTGCTGTTTACTTGCCTTATTTGCTGTGTCTGCAAATCAACATTCATATGGCAGCCATGACATTAATGCCCCTAATTATAAATGTTTTGCTTTGCAAATGCAAAGTAAATGTGCTAGCACACAAACTTCAGTGGGTTCTCTGCTTTCATTTATTTATTTGACTGAGTTAGTGGGTCCTGGATGAATCCTTTGGAGAAGGGTATTATCTTAAGATAAAAAACAGTGTTATATTCTAATAGTAGGTGCTTGATTCCAGCTTTATATTTTTGGTAAATGAAGCCTTTTTCCCACCAGTGGCATGAATGTGGTGTGAAATGTCTCCTTCTTGTCTAGTGGACATTCAGCCTTCCTAATTAACATTGTTTACTGGTGCTGTGTAGTCTTTGTACCTCCTACTCTGAATTTCATTTTTTAGTTTTTCGTGTATTTGCAAGTTGAAAATTGATTCAAATTAGGATTTTTATGCATTATTGTGGAATTTAATTTCACACATTATAGATTTTGAAATTTATTGTAATCTTGGCTCAGAACTATTGTTCCGGGTCGCAGTGTAATACAGTCTGCTGCTTGAATCTAATTAAAGTGTTGTATCACTTGCATGCAATATGTGTCTTTGCCTAGAATGTTCTAAAATTCTGCATTTGGGAGTAACACTTCCCTCAGTTCCTCTTGGGGTGATTGAAAAACCCAGCAACACTTGACACAGTGTATGTAACCTCTTGCTTATTAAGAGAAAACTTTGTCTTTTGCAGTTGTTGTCCACGCTGTACTTGCCAGCATGACCACTAAGAGATTGGTTATAGATCTTTCTCTCCCCCTCTCTGTCTTCCCCTTCTCTCTTAATTTCTCTCTGTCCTTTCTAACAGCAAATGACATCAATAATAACAACAATAGCCACGACAACGATAAACAAGTAGGGCAACAAGAGGGAAAAAATAGCCTCCAGGAGCAGTGGATTCGTAGTGCAGGCGTCGAGCCCCAACGATAACCCTGGATTCGGGGGGGGGGGGGGGAGGGCAGAGCAGTTTTGAGCCTTTTGAGAACTTTTGAGCAGTTTTGAGCAGTTTTGAGAACTTTCAGGACCATCTTGCCTATTAAATCACAGATCTTTTTGCCCCTCCCACTTACTTCTCCCTCTATTATCTATTTCTTGTTCTCAGTGGCAAGGTGTTTCTTGAACAAACACTCTTCAGACCTGGAAGGTGTCGTAGTGAGTGAAATGTGGAACTTTGAAGCAGGGCCCTGAGGCTGTGAAGATGCTCTTGCCTGACGGAGTCGCTCTCTCCTCTCAAGGTCTTCTGTCTGACCGCCGCATGTGTACTTTTCCTCACTTCAGACCGGAGCTCCCCTCCATGTTTACTAGTCTTCCATCTGCTGCTGTTTAGTCCCTCAGCAATGTTTCTCAGCTTCAGGACTACGGACACTTGGGACAAGCTGACTGTTTGTTGTGTGGGGTTGTCCCATGCATCACAGGGCTCAGCAGCCTCTTCAGTCATTGCCAAGTACATGCCGGCCCTACTTCCCAAGTCACAACAATACAGATGTCTCTAGTGGCCAAGGACTCGTGCGCTTGAGGTCTCTGTTCAGTCCCTGGTGCTGCATGTGCTGGGCTGGTGCTTTGGCTTGTCTCTCCCTCTGTTTCATGTGAAACTCTCATATGCAATAAATAAAACCTTAAAAAAAGACATTATCCAAAAGAAACAAATGTTGCCAATTTCTGACATTGGCGAGATGCCCCTGGCAAGGTGTAAATCAGACTGGTACTACTGAGTCCTGTCAAAGCCATTAGCTAAAGGAAGAGGAAAGATTTGATTCTATGTAATGTCATTTGTAAAATGGATGTTCTTGACCTCCCTAGGAAGCACATTAGAGGTCAGCGGTCTGTTTGCTCCTTTGTCCGAGGGGCTGAATCAGAGGTTGACTGGTTTTCATGCCTTGTTTTTTCTTTCTTTTTTTTAAGTTTATTAATTTAATATTTTGATTGATTTAATAACGAGTGACTAGATCATAGGATAAGAGGGGTACAGTTCCCACCTCCAGAGCTCCGTATCCCATCCCCTCCATTGGCAGCTTCCCTATTCTTACCTTCTGGGAACGTGGACCCAGGATCATTGTGGGGTGCAGAAGGTGAAAGGTCAGGCTTCTGTAACTGCTTCTTCACTGGACATGAGTGTTGGCAGGTGGATCCATACCCTCAGCCTGTTTCTGTCTTTCTCTAGTGGGGGAGGGCTCTGGGGAGGTGGGGTTCTTTAACTGTTTTCCTTTGGTATGCAGACTTTCTATACCTATTTATTTTTTATTCTCCTGACAAAGACTGAACATCTTTTATATGCTTATGCCAGACAGTATTCTAGGTGAACAAAACCAGAAAATCGTCTGCAATTAAGATATATATATATATTGTGATATTTATTTATTGATTCCCTTTTGTTGCCCTTGTTGTTTTATTGTTGTAGTTATTATTGTTGTCGTCATTGCTGGATAGGACAGAGAGAAATGGAGAGAGGAGGGGAAGACAGAGGGAGAGAGAAAGAGAGACACCTGCAGACCTGCTTCACCACCTATGAAGGGACTCCTCTGCAGGTGGGGAGCCGGGGCTCGAACTGGGATCCTTAAGATATATATATATATATATATATATATATATATATAAATGAGAGAGAGAGAGAGAAGGAGAGAGAGATACAGAAAGATTAGAGACCAGAGCACTGCTCAGCTCAGGCTTATGATGGTGCAGGGGATTGAACCTGGGACTTTGGAAGTATTTTTTTTTTCATAGCCATTATGCTGTCTCCCCCACCCATGAGCTTTTATTCTTATATAGATAAGGCAGAGATAAATAAGTAAATAGGTATTATGAGAAGTGGAGATGAGGATTGGAAAGAAAATTGGGTGCAGACTGGAGGTTAATATGATCATGGTGACACTATATTGTGGATTTAGTCAGGAACCCTTGCTGATACCACTACCATTTAATGGTGGAGCTCTGAAGATTCAGGCATAAGCCCTGGTGATATCTGGGGAAAGAATGCTTTAGAAGGAACAGAGAATTCTTTGCAAAGGCCCTAAGACGTGCGTTTGACTTGAGACTGTAGTTTGGTGAGGGAGGGGGAGACTTAGGTGAGTGATACAGTTTGGGGACCTTAGAGCCAGAGCAAGGAATTTTGGATTTCATTTTAGTGAGGTGGTGAGCCATTGGAGAGTTTTAAGTGGGAAGTTTACCTTTGTTTGTGGTATTTTTGTCTGTGCAGAAATACTTTTTTTTTTTTTCTTCCCCTGCCAAAGGCCATCTGGCTATCTATAACATCATTTGAGGGCCATACAAAATTATAACTTAAAAATGAGACTTAATGTTGCTATGAGCAGAGCGCCTAGACTTATTGAATTTTGAGTTCTGCCTGTGGTGGCCTTGGCAGGGCCAGATCAAATAATTTTGTGGGCTGAAAATCCCTGATGCCTGTTATAGGCGGAGTGGGAGAGACAGAAAGATTGAGGCAAGGTGGGGTTGGGGGAGAAGACAAACACTAAAATACAGA
This sequence comes from Erinaceus europaeus, assembly GCF_950295315.1. Classification (NCBI taxonomy): domain Eukaryota; kingdom Metazoa; phylum Chordata; class Mammalia; order Eulipotyphla; family Erinaceidae; genus Erinaceus; species Erinaceus europaeus. Next base: position 16,551,487 of record NC_080171.1, on the reverse strand, counting down.
GGCTGGAGCATGGGTGCTAATGCATGGTCATATGTGCTCGCTTCTCGGTGAACCTCCTGCCAGCCCCAGAAATGTCACTGTTTTATTTTGTCATCTGTTAATCATTATAGTTTTTGGTTTTGCTGTCATGTTTCAAAAGATCCTAAAAATTTAATTTTAAGATCCATGATCTACGCTGAAGCTTAGTTCCACCCAGATTTAAAGAGGTAATTGCAAATACAAAACAGGAGATTCAAATAAATCAGAGATGATTATTTTGGGCAGGGAAGTGACATTGTCTAGCAGAGTGATTTAAAAAGAACCTTAGAGGTGGTGTGTGAGACTAGCATGTGGTGGACAGTAGAGGGATCTTTTCACTTAGAAGCCAATTAGGATTCTCTCGCACTATTCTAGATGAGAGACTAAAGTGGCATGGTCGTGACAATTAAGTCTAGATATTTATTAAATATAAAAGCAATGGATTGGTGCCACGTGGTGGCGCACCTGGTTGAGCGCATGTGTTACAGTGCACAAGGACCCCAGTTTGAGCCCCCAGTCCCCACCTGCAGGGAGAAAGCTTTGCGAATGGTGAAGCAGCACTGCAGGTGTTTCTCTGTCTCTCCCTCTCTATCATCTCTTTCCTCTCCATTTCTGGCTGTCTCTCTCCAATAAATGAAAGAGAGAGAAGGACCTGCAGTGCTGTTTCACCACTCGGAAAGCTTCCCCTTGCAGGTGGGGACTGGGGGCTTAGACCAGCGTCCTTGCGCATTGTGACGTGCGCTTAATCAGGTGTGCCATCAAGCGGCCCCTCTCTGTCTCTTGTTCTCTATCTCCCCCCTTCCCTCTCAATTTCTGACTGTCTATTTGATAAATAAAGATAAAAATCTTTTAAAATAAATAATAAAAGCAAAGGATTTACTAATAGATTGGATATTTTGTGTGAGTGAAAGAAGAAATAAAGATGTCTCCCTGAATTTTTACCTTTTTTTTTTCTGAGCAGGGGGGCAACTTGGGAATAACAGGTTTTTGATCACATCGTATGTTCTGCCACTAAATATAATTTTCTGCTACATTGTCTTGTCGACTCGTAGTTGCTTTGCGATTACAAATAAAAATTTGCCTCAGTAAAAGAAAACACATAATGCTTACTTGATGTCTTTTTAGCCATATTACAGATTTCAAAAGTTTTTAAAAATTACTGAATTTTATTTATGTACTTGGGGCTTGGTGCCTGCACTAAAAATCCACTGCTCCTGGCAGCCATCTTTTTTCCATTGTTGTTGTTGTTGGATAGGAGAGAAATTGAGAGAAGAGAGGAAGACGGGGAGAGAAAGATAAACACCTTCAAACCTGCTTCACCACTTGTGAAGCAATTCCCCCTGTAGGTGGGGGAGCTTGGGGCTTGAACTTGGATCGTTTCTCGGGTCCTTAATGCTTTGTACTATGTGCACTTAACCTGGTGTACTACCACCTGACCCCTAGATTTCAAAACTTATCACTTATGTTTTCCACTGTGGCCTAGTCCTTCTCTAATGTGTGGATAGTTTAGAGGTGACAGTAGTATTTAATTGACTGGATTTTTTTTTTTTTTTATTGACAAGTAGATTTCTTAAGTTACAAATGATGTTTGCTGAATCTTATAGTTGGTCAAGTCTTCAAGATTGGACGTCAACCTATAGTATGTTGCTACCTTAGAAATTTGTGTTGAGTTTCATTGAATTTAAATATTTTATATTTTTCAGAGAGGAAAATATGAGACTCCTAAGTGGCTCTCTCCAAGCAGTACCCTGCTTCTTCAACAGATGTTACAGGTGAAGTGTTATTTATTTTTAAATGCTACAAGTCCCATGTAAGTGTTTGATCCAACCTTAAGATGTCTGTGTTTGTGGTGCTACTATTAAGTTATGATGTATATTTTTCTATGCAAAAAAATGTTAAGACTTTTCCAACAACCCAGTACATTTAGGAAACACTGTTTATCAACAAACATAAAAAAATATTATATTCTTTAGATTTTATTTATTTATTTTTATTTTATTGGATCGAGACAGAGAGAAGTCGAGGGAGAAAGGGAAGTATATATACGCCTGCAGCACTGCTCCACAGCTCATGAAGCTTTCCCCATGTAAGTTGGTGTTGGGGGCTTGAACTAGGGTCCTTGCACCTTGTAACATGTGCACTCAACCAGGTGCACCACCACCCGGGCCCCTCATTCATTATATCCTCTGTACAAGCATTGTCTGCTAAATGCGTTCTGAACTATATTGCACATACAATTCTTAAGCCTCATATGTTTTGGATGATGTCATTTTTCTTTTTTGAGCATGTGTTTTCTCTAATTATTGCTCCACTGTCATCTTTTTTCCTGCTCTCACTCTTGCCTGTTAGGTACATAGTAGATACTCAGTAAGTGTTTGAAGGAACCAGTGATCTGGTAAGATGGTTCTAAAACGTTAGCATGCATGGCACTGCCAGATGGACTTATTAAAATGCCAATCGCTGGCTGCCACTCCAAGAGTGTCTCATTAATAGGTCCAGGACGGGGCTAAGAATTTGCATTTCTAATAGTTCCCAGATTAACACTGGTGTTATTGATCCTGGGACCACATTCTGAAAACGACTGATTTCCTGCAACGCCATTATGATAAAAGCGTGGAGTGTTGAAGACTAGCAACCCACCCTCCCCGTGCCATCTCACCTTATGCTGTCTATTAAGTGAGGATTCCGAGGCTCCCCGCGTTGGCGTGTAGTTAGAAGGCTAACATGAGTGCCTTATTAGTGCCTTCTTTTTTTACCTCACTGCTTTATATTCATAATGTCTTCCAATTTTTCCATCTATTAAGACACTTCAACTTTCTATTCAAAGTTTGCCCCCGCCTCTCACCTTAGTCAAGTAGGGCCAGACCACCACATCTCCATAATGAGATTGGAAACACCTCTCCCTTTCTTCTAAACTCCAAAGAACTTAATCTTTGTTGATTAATTTTTCTCTCCTCGCATTTGAAAATGACAAATGGAAAAGAAAGGTGTGCTTTTCAAGTTGTTCTACACGATTGTGAGCTCATCGGAGGCAGAGATTGCATATTCAGTATGAATGCCTGGCATTGTGGCTACGTGAATATTACATTGGCGACTATTTTCCTTTGAATGGGTTTTCCTGCAGAAGACTATTATAATCAGACAATAGATTGACTGAACTTCATGAATAATGTCCATACCAATGAAGTTCATGTTTGTTAAACATTTATCTTCTGAGCCTGTGTTGCTTGCTGTAGTTTTCTTGCCTCTTTTAAAGAATTTATTCCAAGGCCATTTTAAGGTCTTTGGCAGCATTTTTGTGATGATAAAGTTTACATCTGTTCTGATGAATTTTGAGTTCTCCGGAGGGAAGGAGGTCTATGTTCTCTATCTGAAATGTTAATCTGCAAGCTACTTCAATGGCCACTAGGTGGACCCAAAGAAACGAATTTCGGTGAAAAATCTATTGACCCACCCCTGGATCATGCAAGATTATAATTGTCCTGTTGAATGGCAGAGCAAGACTCCGGTAAGTAAAATGAAATCCAGTCGAATTTTTAACAAAATCCTTGTGTGGATTCAGAACCTACAATTGTGTGGCTTAAATATAAAGGAAAATGGGTTTTGTGTATTTATATGCCAGATCGGTATTTGGGGGAATGTGTAACCTAATTATGTATTTTCCTGTGAATCTCTAGGATGATAGTTACTTTTATGTCATTGCTTTAAATGTTTATTCCTTTGTTAACCTGAGAGAAAGAGTGAAGAAGAGAGGGCCCCAGAGCTTCCGTCACTCTGGCACATGCAATGCCAGGGACTGAACTCAGGACCTGTTGCTTATGCTTTTAGGTTCAGTGCTCTAGCCCTAGCAAAACCTCCCAGGCCTTTCCTTCATTTAAAAGATTTTTTTTTATTTTGCCTCCAGGGTTATTGCTGGGGTTCGGTGCCTGCACTACAAATCCACTGTTCCTGGAGGCCATTTTTTCCCCCATTTTATTGGATAGGCTAGAGAGAAATTGAGAAGGGAGGGAAGGCAGAGAGGGAGAAATATAGACACCATCGCCACTTGCTAAGCTTCCCTCCCGCAGGTGGGAAGTGGAGGGGTGGGGTGAGGGTGGGAGCTTGAACCCAGATCCTTGTGCGGGTCCTTTTGCTTAGTACTGTGTATGCTTAACCGGGTGTACCACAGGGCCCCCCCCACTCCTTCATTTTAAAAATATTTATTTATTGATGATAGTGAGGGAAGATGGAGATAGAGATAATCTGAGTATCACTCTGGTGTGTGTAATGGCAGCAGGACAGACTCTGAGGCCTCATACATGCAAACTCGACCTGCTCTGCAGCCTCCCAGACCTCAAGGACAATAGTTCTTATTCCAGCTCCACGTGAGAGTCCCCCGAATCTTAGTAGAAAGAGGCCGCTACTCTAATGGATATTTTTTTATAAGTTCTCAGCTATTTCTTGTGTGTAGTCAGGATTGTGAACAGTGTTCTGGGAATCATGAGCAAGTTACTTAATTTTGCCAAACCTACTTATTTGCCTGTAGAAGACTCCTTTACCCTTTTTTTTTTTTTAATAATTTATTTCTTTATTGGGGAATTAATGCTTTACATTCAACAGTAAATACAATAGTTTGTACATGCATAACATTCCCCAGATTCCCATTTAACAATACAACCCCCACTATGTCATTCATCATCTTTCATGGACCTGTATTCTTCCCACCCACCCACCCACCCCAGAGTCTTTTACTTTGGTGTAATACTCCAATTCCATTTCAGGTTCAACTTGTGTTTTCTTTTCTAATCTTGTTTTTCAACTTCGGCCTGAGAGTGAGATCATCCCATATTCATCCTTCTGTTTCTGACTTATTTCACTCAACATGATTTTTTTCAAGGTCCATCCAAGATTGGCTGAAAATGGTGAAGTCACCATTTTTTACAGCTGAGTAGTATTCCATTGTGTATATAGACCACAACTTGCTCAGCCACTCATCTGTTATTGGACACCTGGGTTGCTTCCAGGTTTTGGCTATTACAAATTGTGCTGCCAAGAACATATGTGTACACAGATCTTTTTGGATGGATGTGTTGGGTTCCTTAGGATATATCCCCAGGAGGGGAATTGCAGGGTCATAGGGTAGGTCCATTTCTAGCCTTCTGAGAGTTCTCCAGACTGTTCTCCACAGAGGTTGGACCAATTGACATTCCCACCAGCAGTGCAGGAGGGTTCCTTTGACCCCACACCCTCTCCAGCATTTGCTGCTGTTACCTTTTCTGATGTATGACATTCTCACAGGAGTGAAGTGATATCTCATTGTTGTCTTGATTTGCATTTCTCTGACAATCAGAGACTTGGAGCATTTTTTCATGTGTTTCTCGGACTTTTGGATCTCTTCTGTGGTGAATATTCTGTCCAAGTCCTCCCCCCATTTTTGGATGGGGTTATTTGTTGTCTTGTTGTTGAGTCTGGCAAGCTCTTTATATATATTGGTTATTAAACTCTTATCTGATGTATGGCATGTAAAGATCTTCTCCCATTCTGTGAGGGGTCTCTTGGTTTGGGTAGTGGTTTCTTTTGCTGTGAAGAAGCTTTTTAATTTGATGTAGTCCCATAGGTTTATACTTGCCTTAGTCTTCCTTGTAATTGGATTCGTTTCATTGAAAATGTCTTTAAAATTTATGCGGGAAAAAGTTCTGCCAATATTTTCCTCTAAGTATCTGATAGTTTCTGGTCTAACATCCAAGTCCTTGATCCACTTGGAATTTACTTTTGTATTTGGTGAAATACAGTGATTCAGTTTCATTCTTCTGCATGTTTCAACCCATTGTTTCCAACACCATTTGTTGAAGAGACTCTGCTTTCCCCATGTAATAGTCTGGGCACCTTTGTTTTAATAGTGATTAAGCGACTCATTTAAAAGGAATCGTTGTTATATATTGTCACAAATAATTTATGAGAAATAACTAAAATTTTCTGAGAAGAGTAGCAGTTTTCATATCTACCTGTCTGTGTCTGTATAGTCTATTTACCAGAGCACTGCACAGTTCTGGCATATGGGGGTGCTGGGTTTTGAACTTGGAGCTTTAGAGCCTTGGGCATGAAAGTCATTTTGCATAGCCATTATGCTATCTCCCATCATAATTTTACATCATAATTTGAATAGACACTGGAGCTCATCTGCTTGTGTTTTCAGTATGTTTTGATGTATAATTTTTATAGAAACATGAAGAAAATTATGCCCTGTTGCAGATATGTAGTAGGAAATTAGATAAATATTTTAATAGCTTTTCCAATAACTGGAGATTTTTTTCTGATATTCCATTAAAGTTTGACAAGTATCAGTTTCTGTCTTTTATAAAGGTGTATTTATTTATTATGACAGAGACTAGAGGAGGAGAGAAATCAGAGCTCTGCACCACTCTGGCACAAGGTGGTGCTGGGGATCAAAACTGTGGACTCTGGGGGTTCAGACATCCAAGTTGGTGCTCTAACAGGCTGAGTTGGCTTCCTACCCCATGATAGTTTCTTTCTTTTTTTTCCCCAAGGTTGGTTCCTCTCCTCTTCTCTCCTCTCCTCTCCTCTCCTCTCCTCTCCTCTCCTCTCCTCTCCTCTCCTCTCCTCTCCTCTCCTCTCCTCTCCTCTCTTCTCTCTCTTTCTGTTTTTCCTAGAGCACTGCTCAGCTCTGGTTTATAGTGGTGCAAGGGATTGAACCTGGGACTTTGGAGCCTCAGACATGAGAGTCTCTTTTCATAACCATTATGCTATCTACTCTTTCACAGGCAGTTAATCTTAAAGATTAATTTTATACAGTGTCTAGAAGGAGGTTTAGCAGGCAGAGGATATGTGTTAGGTGCATGAGCCCGTGATTCTATCCCTGGTATTTCAGATGATCGAGTAGTGTTCTGCTCAGCTCTTTTTCTCTCAGCATACATAAATTAAAAAAAAAATGCATTCTAAAAAAACCTAAGCTATATGTTAGAAAGATTACTTACACATGAAATTGTAAACCAACCACAGCAGTGGACTTACGTGCTCTTGCAAAAAAAAAAAAATAATAAGTAAAATCCACTGGCCTGTCCACAGGCTCATTTTTCTCCATGTAACATTTAAGAATTATAAGTTATATAGAACTTTTAAATGTTAAGTACACAATTTTAAAAATCATCTTGCTTTTTTTTAAAGCAGAGCACTGCTCAGCTCTTGCTTATGGTGGTACAGGTACTGATCCTGGAACCTTGAAGCCTCAGACATGAAAGTCCTTTGCATAACCATTATGTTATCCCCCTGGCCCTAAGGATCATTTTCCTTTTTTTTTTTTTTTTTTCCCTCCTCTTCCTTAGAGCACTGTTCATCTCTGGTCATGATGGTGTTGGGGGTACTGAGCTTGGGACTTTTGGAACCTCGTGTATGAGGGTCTCTTTGCTTAACCACTGTGTTCTCTCTCCCGCCTGAGAATCATCTTCCTTAGAATCAGTTAATTTCACCAAAAAGTCTTTAAGTACTAGAAAGCTGTCACATTCTTGGTGGCAGATACAAGTTTTCCAAAATTGTGATTTTTTTTTTTTTTTACTTGCAAACCCATGTTCTATCACAGGCAACAAAGACTGACTGTTTTCCTTGAAAGGGCCATATCACTTCGTTAATTTTTTTTTTTTTTTGAGAGTAGGCCTGCTCGATATGTAAGTGTAGATGATTATCGTGTGTCAGTGTCCTTCCAAGTGAAAATGGTGTTCTGTGAAGAAAATGACTCCCCGCTCACAGCCCAGCCACACCGGTGCACTCCCCAGACAGCCCACCTCCTTTGGTATGCAGGAGCGTTTGTGTGTCTCTCCTGCTTCGTGACAGAGAATATTAACAGTGCATTTACTCAGTTACCAAGACTTAATAAAATTAATACTTTTTACTGCTTCCTGAACAATATTTTTAATTGAAACTTTTTTTTTTTTAATTTTGAGCTGTGAGTGCAATGACAAAGGGTACAGTGTATTGGGTGGAATTCTTCCGAAGGCCTCAGCAGTTCTACTTATCACTGCGTTTGCACTATCAGTGAAAATGTCAGTGCTTTAAAAAAAGGGGGGGGGAGGAGCACTATGACTATAAAAATACTCTCGGAATGGCTAATTGATGTGGATAGTACTAAAGACTATGTGGGGTAGGGGAGACAGCATAATGGCTATGCAAAAAGGCTTTCATGCTTGAGGCTCCTACGTCCCAGATTCAATTCCCAGTACCACCATAAACCAGAGCTGAGCAATGCTCTGGTGGGTGGGGGTGGGGTGGGGGGAAGGTATAATACTAGTTAGTTGTTGCTGTATAAAGAAAGCCACTCCAGAATTTGATGGCTTAAGACAATAATAGTAATTTATAGTTCTGTGAACCACGATGAGCGACACTGCCCAGTAGAAGTTAATTAGATCTTTTGCTTCTGGATTCAGTTTGTTTTGATTGAAGCATAAAGAAAATGCACCTTTATACAGATGGAGAAGAGTGTTTTAATACTTAAAAGGAGTTTTCCAGTAGTCTTTACATGCCACTGGGTTTTTTTTTTGTTGTTGTTGTTGTTGTTCCTGATAACCAACAGAAGTTTCTGCAGTTGGAGCTGAACATGTGTGTAAGAGTCAGCGGAATTGCGGCGGGTGTGTCTCAGACATGGGGTGGGGGTGGGGGGCTTAGCACAGCACTGAGGTGTTGCCCTTCTAGAATAATCACACCAATCAACAGAAACTCTTCCCAGTGACTGACCCATCTTAGAGTTTGCCCACTATTGTGGCCATGCCACCTGAGCAGAAATCTCTGGACATGCCTGCCAGTTGCTGAAATGTCCCTTTCCTTCCCCTGCTAGCCCTCCATGACATCTCTAATATTTACTGAGCAAATGCAACTAAAGCAGCAGCTTAATTTGAACGACTGTTAGCAGCGAGAGCCTTGTAGGAGCAGAGTATGCAGTTGTTTGAGCAGGGCGGCAGCAGGGCGCAGGAAGCTGTGGGGTCCTCTGTGAGGTGGAGAGGGGGTGGTGCGTATGCTTGTGTTCAGCCATTGGGGGTCATCATTTCTCCATGTGTGCGAGGGCTTTGCAGGCCTTCTACCCATGATCCTAATAGGATATGATGCACTACTGTTTCCAAAAGAGCAAGTGCCGAAAAGAAGAGAGTGTGTGGTTTTAATAGCACAAAAAACTATTTTACACAGGGACATAGTTAAGTAAGTAGTTTTAAATGTTCCCCCAAATTATCATTTCCCATGCATTCTAGTACAATAATTGCTAATATTTACTGTCAACTGTAATAGAAAAGGGGGCTATTGTAACAGGAATGTCTGTATTTTATCCTGTGGTATAATGTGGATAGAAAGAGCCCTTGGAATAGCATCTTTAAGAATCAGACACTAGCAACCCATGAGGTGGTGAAGTGCATATAACATTGTACTCTCAAGCATAAGGTTCTGAGTTCAGTCCCTGGTGTTACATGTGCTGCCACGGTGCTGCTCTGGTGTTCTCTCTCTCTCTCTCTCTCTCTTTCTCTCTGTCTCTCTCTCCACCTTTCTCCACCGTCTCTCTTACTCATAAATTAAAAAAAATAATCAGACACTGTTTTATAAGCTTTATGCTTTGTTCTACAGATTGTATACCAACCCCTAAGTAGATTCTGTCATTGCCTCCACTTTGTAGATGAAAGAATTTGCCCAGTATCAAATAGTAGGTGTAGAACCAGCCATTGAACCCAGACAAAATGGCTCCAGAATGTAACAGATTAAGGAACTGGAGAAATTGCTCCAGTGGTAGAGCACAGGACTTTGAGAATGTAATGGAGCTTATAGGCCAACTAACTCAAACTCACGGCCTCTATTCTGCGTTAACTGTAGCCTTAGTGGTGAACATCACTTGTTTGCTCTCTACTGGAGTAGCAGCTGGAGCAGAGTCACAGAGAAATAGCACCATGGTTAAGACAGAAAATGCCATGGACCGGGCATGAGAAATGCCAACCTTGGGCAGAGTGTACACGTTTTCCTAAGCCTTCATATTTTTAAAAAAATTTTTATTAATTAATTAACTTATTAGATAGAGACAAAAAGAAGTTGAGCAGAGAGGAAGGAGATAGAGAGGGAAAGAGACAGACATCTGCAGTCCTGCTTCACCACTTGTAAAGCTTTTCTGCGCAGGTGGGGACCAGGGGCTTGAGCCTGGGTCCTTGTGCACTGTAATGTGAGTACTTAACCAGATGCACCACCACCTGGCCCCTGGCCTTCATATTTTCCAACCTCTAATATACATATGCTGATGTCAGTCTTTTACATATATTTGGCTTCTGTTCTACCATTTGTAGCAGGGGTAGAGAATTTTTTTTTTTTTTTTTTTTTTTGTCAAGGACCATTTGGATATTTAGTGACTTCATTTGCAGGCCAACCAAAATTCTCAACTTAAAAAGGAGCACTTAATGCTGCTATGACAAAAGCTCCTAGGTTTATTGACGTTTGAGTCCCATCTGCGGTTGTCTAAGAGAGCCACACCCAGTGGTTATGTCTTGAGGACTGGGAGGACTGGACGTTCCCCACCTGATTTATAGTATGTTTACATGTTATAGGCTCATGTGTGTCTGCCTGCCTCACAGAGCTAGCTGCTGCAGACGTCCGGAGAGTTATACACACAAGTGCTATAAGAGTTTCTTACTTTCTGAAATGTTTTATTTTTCCCCCCAGTATTGTTTCATTAAGAGTGAACTACAAAAAAATAATTCAGATTTACTTGGCTACTTAGGGTATGGATGCTATTCTATCACTCTATGCATGATTTCCTTCTATCATTTTTCACACATAGCGCTAGTACCCAAGTATTGTATCAAATAGAAGTTATATTCAGTTCTATTTTCTGCCCTACTGAACAGGAAATGTAGTAGGCACGGATAATCCAAAATAATTGGCTAGCTTTTGGTATTCATTTTCGTACTTAATTTAACTTGACTGTGTGTGGTTAAGAATTCAGAGTACTTAAAGTATTGAGCCTCTTTCGAAACCTAACTTGGGATAAGCCATGTTTTTCAGACTTTGTCTTGGTCACCCTTTGTTTTTCTTTCTTTAGTTCAAGAGCCCATCCAAGAACATAGCACCTTCTTCGCACCTTTCTCTCCTTTCGAATATATACCTTGTGGTCAGAGTATAAAACAAGAAACTGGGTAAAGGGAGAAAGAGATGGTTCTGTTTTTTAAAATTTTTTTTTTTTTACCAGAGCACTATTGAGCTCTGGCTTATGGTGGTGCAGGGGACTGAACCTGGGACTTTGGAGCCTCAGGCACGAGAGTCTCTTTGCATAACCATTCTGCTATGTACGCCTGCCCTGTTTTGCATTTATTTTATGATGAAATTATTCCAGTTTTTTTCTGAGATAGCTTTTTTTCTTCTGTACAAACCACCTCTTCTGGTTTAGGAACAAGGTTTCCATTTGTTTTTTTGGTTTTGTTTTTCTTTGAGAACCATCAGTGTGGCAGGGAGAAATCATGGAGGGGTTAATCTGACCATGAGCTGTGTAGAGGGTTCCTTTTCCTCTTTTATGTTTTTAGGAGAATAAGTTCAGCCCACAGAACTCCTGACGTTTTCCACCTCTCTCCTGAACAGTGACGACACCAACAGTATGCCCAGCTAGGATGAGACTAAGCTTGAGACCTTCCTCTAGGGGGAACCTACAGATCTGGGAACTGCCAAGGTCTCAGCAACAAACGAGAGCTCATCTTAATTAAGCATTTTGGACTTTCAGAGTAACCATTAGTATAAACACCTGTGGTCCTTACATTATCTATGAGCTATGAAGGTATACTCATATGAGCCAGCCAAAAGGCCTTTGTTAGCACTATTCCTCCAATTTCATGATGGCAAAATGACTTTTTCTTGAGCCCACTATTTCAATGTGAGAGTAAAGACATTGCTTTACATTGGGCAAACCTGTCTAGATTTTATGCTTGTTTCTAAACACTGTATCTTTGAAGGTCAGTGCAACTGTGTGATGTAAAGAAAGGACCAGAATGGTAGGAGCAATTCATATTAAAACGGGTGATTAAAAAACTTAGAGAGGAATAGCTGTCTGTATGAATATTCAAAATGCTGAGATGCTCATTTCTTTAAAAAAGAGTTAAAAAGCTGCTGACTTACTAATGAGAAAGAGGGAGAAGGAGAGAGAGTAAGGGAGAAGGAGAGAGAGTAAGGGAGAAGGAGAGAGAGTAAGGGAGAAGGAGAGAGAGTAAGGGAGAAGGAGAGAGAGTAAGGGAGAAGGAGAGAGAGTAAGGGAGAAGGAGAGAGAGTAAGGGAGAAGGAGAGAGAGTAAGGGAGAAGGAGAGAGAGTAAGGGAGAAGGAGAGAGAGTGTGAACTAGAGCATCTCTGGCACATACAGTGCTGGGGGTTGAACTTGAAACCTTGTGTTTTGAGTGCTTTATCCACTGCACCACCTTCTGGGACACACTGTTTTTGCTTTATCTTATTTTTTTTTATGAGGAAGAGAGAGAGCACAGGACACTGCTCCATCAGTTACTGAGTCCTGTTCACTTAGTTTCTCTCATCTGGTGTCTGGAATCAAATCTGGGACCTGCCATACAAGGTAGGCACACTAGCACCTACCCCCTTCCCTGCTCCTCTGGAGAGCTCTTAAAACCAACCAAACAAACAACAAGTATTCATTTACTTGATAAGACTGAGGGAAGTTGGAGAGAGAGGGAGAGAGAGAGGCACTTGCAGCACTGCTTCACTGCTGGTGAAGCTTTTCCACTGCAAGTGGGAACCAGCACTTAACTAGGTGTAACCACTTCTGGTCCTGCTGGAAAGCTCTTCTGCCAGACAGGAAATAGAAACATGACTACTCATAAAAAAAATAAGTGACCATTCTGCTGAGGGCTTCCTTTACTTAGATGTGCCATGCCCTTCTCTATATGTGTATATTTATGCCTGTAGGTGCTATTTTTATTTTACAAATGATGAAACTGAGTCTCTGGAGGCGACATGCTCTAAGTCACAGGGTTATTGAATGATACCGCATTTAGAACCAAGTGCCTCTACTTCTGAAGCCTGTGAGCTCTCAGGTGTTACTGGATAGAGATCACAGGGCAAGAGACGTTAGGAGACTAGAGGACAGAAATTAAGCAGCCCCGTTGTTCTGAGTTCCTTGGAGAGGAGGCTTTTAAACAAAGCAAAGCATCACTTACTAAGGTTATTGTTGAAGAGAGTTCTTAACACTGGGAGGATGACTTAAAATTAGGTTCCTTATGTTTCTCTGCCCATGTGATCTTCTGAACTTCTGTTCAAAGTCCATTCCATGTCTTTTCTTGCCTCGTGTTATTGTTTTGTGGTGTTGAGAACTGAAAGCAGGGCCTCATATATACAGAGCATGCCTAGAATCTCTGAGCAGTGTCCCAGCCCTACCTTTTCTTTTTTTTCTTTTGTGTTTGTATTTATTTATTTAATAGGCTAATAGGAGTATAGGTTAACATAGTTCCCACAACCATAGATCTATGTCCCTAAGCCTACCCCCCCCACAAATGAGCTTAAAATCTACCCTCTCTGCCCTCCCCCAGTCTTTCACTTTTGTGCAATATTCCAAATCCTGTCCAAGTTCTGCTTTGTGCTTCCCTTACTGTTTTTCTTTCTCAGCTTCTGTTTATGAGTGGGATCATCCCATACTCATGCTTCTCTTTCTGGCTTATCTCACTTAACATAATTTCTTCATAATTCAAGATGGGTTGAAGAAGGTGAGTTCACAATTCTTAGTAGCTGAGTAGTGTTCGTTCCATTGTGTATGTAGAGCAGAGTTTTCTCGGTCTCTCCTCTTGCCTATTGTTGGACACCTGGGTTGCTTCCAGGTTTTGGCTAGTACAGGTTTTGCTGCTGTGAACATACCAGCCCTGCCTTTTCATACTTGGTGTTTTTTGCTTGGTTCTGAGAACCAAACCACTTCTATCTTCTTCTTTCATGAGGCACACAAAAGTATCATTTTTTAAAAAACTTTTTTATATTTATCTATTCCTTCTTGTTGCCCTTATTGTTTTATTGCTGTTGTTATTGATGTCGTCATTGTTGAATAGGACTGAGAGAAATGGAGAGAGGAGGGGAAGACAGAAAGGGGGAGAGAAAGACACCTGCAGACCTGCTTCACCGCTTGTGAAGGGGGAACCGGGGGCTCGAACCGGGAGCCGGTCTTTGCGCTTTGCACCAAAGTATCAATTTTTGTGTGGCAATTTTCTATTCTTGAACAAACTAAGGAAGTATAGGAGTAGTCTCTCTCTCTCTCTTTTCTATTTTATATTATTCTATATGAGTTAGGGAGTCTTTCATGTCTCAGAGAGAGTGAGAAAAAACCCAAAGGCATACATGGCACATGAATTCAGCCGGAGTCTCGGTCATGCAGGTCCTACGTTCATCTCGCTGGTTGGTTTCCTGGCCTTCCTCTTCCTCTCCCGCCTCCGTTTTAATTGATGTTCGCACAGTGAAGCTTTAGCATGGTGATGACTGTGCAGTGTCTGTGGCACTAACATGATCACAATATAGCCTGAGAGATGGTACGTAGGAGACAGTCTTTTCATTTTATCTCTTAAGTATCTATTTATTAATGAGACGGGGCAGGAGAGAGAGAGAGAACCAGAGCATCCCTCTAGCATGTTTCAGTGCAGGGTCTTGAACTCAGGACCACATGTTTGAGCATGTAATGCTTTATCCTCTGTACCACCTGCAGGCCTTCCCAAGCCACTCTTTTCCTAGTTTCTTAACATACCCACTGTTCCAGAAGTGTGCTCTTTGGTGAATGTGCCAGCGCAGATGTTGTGGTAGGGAGTGAGTATATAGTCTCTTGACTGCACCACAGAATTGTAACAACTGACTCCATGGTGATGGGGGTGGGGAGCGGGGCATGTGGGGGGGGGTGCTCTCCTTAGCTTCAACTGCTTATTGTCATCGGCTAGTATCTTAAACTATGGAGAATGTGTATGTTTACTGAAGAGTTTGACAGACTTGAGTTTTTACATAGTGATGTTTGATTTTTACGAGGTGGTTATATTAACTTAATTCAAAAACATTACATTCATAGTTTTTTTGCTAATAAAGTTTATACAATTATTTTGTAGCTTATTCACCTTGATGAAGATTGTATAACGGAACTTTCAGTACATCACAGAAACTCCAGGAAAACAATGGAGAATTTAGTTTCATTGGTAAGAAATACAACATGGATTTCATATTAATATCTTACTCCATTTCCTTTGTTTTTCAGTCAGTACTTTGAAAATTACACATCGTTCTGACCTGTGATTTTTATCACGGGTGTAAAAATGATGCTTATTTTCTACTTATCTGTGATTTCAGTTCTTTTCTGATACCTATTGGAGATCCTTTTAACTTTATATAATTACTAATTAATTAATATTTTTTAGAGCTGGGGCCTCAAGCATGCAGTAGAACCTTTTTATTTCCCCCACTTAGATGAGAGGAACAGGGAGAGGGAGAGACACACAGCATCTCCCAGTAGTACAGGGGCTTGAAGCTGGACCATGCCGGTGGCAAAGCAGGAGCCCTACACAGTGAACTATTTCTCTAGTCCCGGGTATCCTTTTACAACTAGAACACTGAGAAAAAAAATTAAGAAACAGCAAATGGGCTCAGAGAATTGGCAGACTTCTGATTTTGACAGCTGTAAATGGTCTGACCCAGAACTATGAATCTGCTGTGTCTTACACTGTAAAGTAAACACAGTTTGGTTTTCTTCTTACCCAAAGGCATTTCGGTAGCCTCACATCACTGACCCCCAAACTTAGGAACCAAATATGATCATTCTTGGTGTTGGTTCATGGCACCTCTTTCAGATGCTTAATATCGAGATCACACACTTTCCTTTTTTTAAATAGTGACAGCGGCACTCAGTTGTCTCTGAGCTGCAATCTGATGCAGTGGGCTGCGGTTGCATTTGACTTTGCTCCTGGATCAGAGCTATAGCTTTGTGATTTGTACTTACTTATTTTTCTTTTATATCTTGCGAGGTAAATACTTAAGCAATTTTCTTATTATTATTTTAATATACATTTACTAAAGCACAATTCTTCTCAATGAGGAGAGAGTATAAATAAATTATTAAAGTTTTTAATTATTGATTTATCATTGGTTTATAAAATTTTAGGAGTATAGTTTCAGGGGTGTGTGTATGTGTGTAGTTTAGTGCCTTCCCCACCACTGTTCCTGTACCTACAGGAATTTTTCTTGAATAATGTAATTGGCAATGGCTCTGGAATATATCTAGAAAACAATGGTAGTTTTCTCTCCTGTGAACAATGCATTTAAAGGAAAGAAAGACAAAATTTGGGAATTGCTGTAAGATATGTTAGGTCCTTAGTCTTTTTTTTTTTTTTTTTTTTTTTGGTCCTTAGTCTTTGACAATGAAGATTTGAAGTTTCCATTTAAGTAATTAAAAAAGTGAAATGACTTTTTCTTTGGCTTGATCTTTAAGTGGGAGACAAAATTTCAGATACATAAAATTTCTTTGTAAGGTTTTATTATAGAAATGTTCAAACACAGAAGCGGAGAGAATAGTATAGTAATAAGATTCTTCCTTGTACTCATCAGCCACTTCAACAGATATTAACTTTTGACCAGTTATATCCCAATACTCTAATTCTTTTTAGTTAGGGTATTTCAAAGAAAATCCCAGACATCATGTAATTTTATTCCAGAAGAATTTGGTATGTGAGTCACAGAATGTTCAATACAGAATCTTTTTTTTTTAATTAAAAAAATTTAAAAAATATATTTATTTTCCCTTTTTGCTGCCCTTGTTTTAGTTATTATTGCTGTTGTTATTGATGTTGTTGTTAGATAGGACAGAGAGAAATGGAGAGAGGAGAGGAAGACAGAGAGGGGAAGAGAAAGACAGACACCTGCAGACCTGCTTCACCACCTGTGAAGCGACTCCCCTGCAGGTGAGGAGCTGGGGGCTCAAACCTGGATCCTTCTGCCAGTCCTTGCACTTGGCGCCACATGCGCTTAACCCTCTGCGCTACCACCCAACTCCCCCAATACAGAATCTTAAATGTATTCAACTTCTTGGCCAAGGAGGTGGCCCAGTAGATCACATGACTTGCATGTGTGAAGTCCCAGGTTCAGTCCCTGGCCCCTGTATACTGCAGGAGTTCTCTGACCTCACCTCGTCTCTCTCTCTTCAATGAAATAAATATTTAAAAAGGTGGAGGGGGAAGAGAATTTCAAGAATCAGTGAGGAAAAACATCTTTAAAATAGTTTCCTGTATGTAACTCTACATACATTTTTCAAATTTAAAGGTGAAATGAAAGTAAGAATTGTTTGTATCTGATCCAGAAAGCAAAACAGATAAGGAAGCATGGTTGGGATTGATTTCTGGTATTATGTCTCCCCGAAGATTGGAGTTATTCTGAGTTATAAGGCATGGCCAATATCAAGACTTCTGTGAGGAAAGCACTCCTCCCTTCTCCCTTTCTTTCTTTCTTTCTTTCTTTCTTTCTTTCTTTCTTTCTTTCTTTCTTTCTTTCTTTCTTTCTTTCTACTTCCCCCTCATTCCTAAATGCCCATTTATACTTTCTAATCTTAGGGATGAATGTAATTGACCCATTCCTTCTAGAGCTAAGATTCTCCATCTTGGCTGGACACTGGAATAGCCTGGGAACTTGAAACTCACCCTGATACCTACACCCCACCCCACAGAGAATTATATAATTGATCTGAAGTCCAGCGGGGTGGTGTGTTTCCCACACTCTATTTTTCTCTCTCTTTCTCTACCGCTCTCACTTCAAGTGGTGAAACTATGCATGTGAAAGGTCCTGATTCTGGAAAAAACAAAAACAAATAATGAATGTAGTATTTGGAACACAGAAAGCGATTCTTCTTATTATTAATTACTCTTATTCTTTTTTCTTTCTCTTTTATTTTAAAAATTTTTTATTTTTATTTATATTTATTTTCCCTTTTGTTTCGCTTGTTATTTAACATTGTTGTGGTTATTGTTGTTATTGATATTGTTGGATAGGACAGAGAGAAATGGAGAGAGGAGGGGAAGACAGAGAGAGGAGGAGAGAAAGATAGACACTTGCAGACCTGCTTCACCTCTTGTGAAGCAACTCTCCTGCAAGTGGGCAGCCGGGGCCTCGAACCCAGATCCTTATGCCGGTCCTTGTGCTTTGCCCCATGTGCGCTTCACCCGCTGCACCACTGCCTGACTCCCAGTCTTATTATTCTAATGGCCGTCTTTATGAAACTTTTCTATTCTTCCTACCCTTCATCTTGTCTGGATTAAAGTCAACATCCCATGATGATTTCTACAGTATTTTATACTTTGCCCTCTAGACTAACAGATCCATTATGTAACTATATAATAATGGTATACTCAGAGCATATACTATAATTTTGGAACATAAAATATTAACTGATAACATTCATTGATAAAGCAAAGGCGGTAGCTGTCCTGTCTGGATACTTAGTACTTAGTAAGGATATATGTATATGTTTTTAAAATTTAACACTTTCTGGGGCTGGGTGGTGATGTACCTGGTTGAACCCACACACTACAGTAGAACCTGGGTTTGAGCCCCCATCCCCCACCTGTAGGGGGAAAACTTTGAGAGTGAAGCAGGGCTGCAGGTGTCTCTCTGTCTCTCCCTCCCTATCTTCCCCCTTCCTTCAATTTTTGACCATTTATATCAAATAAATAAATATAATAATTAAAAAATTTAACTCTTGTAGGATAATCTGCTAGTCTTACACATTATTTAGAAACATTCAATTAGTGAATCGATCCCAAACAGCCAGGCTCTTTTCACAGTGCTAGATGGAATAAAGACTCGTCACCCGACCTGTGCTGGATTAGCACAGTCAACGGCCAAGCCTTTCCCACTACAAGACAAGTTCTCAAGATCTTCCCGCACAGTCATCACCGCCCAGCTATCATCCACATTGGTCTCCAGCTCCCACTGATTCTGTGCTCGGAGAAACTAAGATGGAACTTTCGGAAAGCAAACTGGCATCTGTTCAGTGATCTTACCAACAAATCTATTCCTGCAATTCCAATTAACTCTATCCCCTCTGAAGATTCCTACAGGCGCTTCCGCCAAGCCATCTTCAAAGCAGCTTCCCAAGCTATTCCTCGTGGGAGACGTGCTAACTATATGCCTTGTCTTGATGCTGAATGCGAGCAACTACTAAAGCAGTATGATGAGTCGGGCGACCCAGATGTGGCTGACCATCTCATTGCCTCCCTGGATGCAGCACACCAAGCCCGCTGGCAACAACTCACGGAAAGTCTGAACTTCACCCACTCAAGTAGGAAGACCTGGAAGCTTCTTCACAGACTGGGTGCCGGTAGCCAACCCCCTCCCGTCTCCCATCCTCCCATATCTCCAAACTCAGTGGCCAGTCACCTAACTCAAGTTGGACGTGCTAAGATTGACCCAGTCTGGAAAAGAGAAATTTCCCATGAGTGGTCATCCCACTTCCATTTATCTTGTCCATCTCCAAAACTCTCTCCCTTTACACTGTCTGAACTGGAAGACGCTTTGAAGAGGGTTAAACTGAGAACAGCTGCTGGCTATGATAACATCACCCCAGAACTCATTCTTAACCTGGGTCCCGCGGCAAAGAAGTGGCTCGCTTCATTCCTGTCCCACATCTTGGAATCTGAGTCTATGCCCAAAGTTTGGCGTCGTGCGAAGATTATAGCGGTTTTGAAACCAAAGAAAGACCCAACACTGGCCGCCAGCTATAGACCAATTTCTCTCCTCTCCATGTGTTACAAACTCCTTGAGAGGCTGCTTCTGTCACGTATTTCTCATCTTACAGAGAAATTCCTATCACCCGCCCAAGCTGGTTTCCGCCCAGGAAGATCTACCTGCGAACAAGCCCTGGCCCTCTCAACTTACATTGAAAATGGATTCCAGAAGAATTTAAAGACGGGTGTTGTCTTTGTTGATCTCACAGCAGCCTATGACAGAGTTTGGCACCGTGGTCTCCTAGTCAAGATCTCAAGATGCCTCCCTCCATGGGTGGCCAACACTATATCGTTTCTTCTCCAAAACAGAAGATTCCGGGTGTATCTGGGTGACAAGTCTAGCAGATGGAGACTTGTCTCAAGTGGCCTCCCCCAGGGCTCTGTTCTGGCTCCTACGCTATTTAATATTTACATCAATGACCTTCCAGAAACTTCTTCAAGGAAGTTCATCTACGCCGATGACATCTGCTGTGCAACTCAGGCATCCAAGTTTGACATCCTCGAGGAAACACGAAAGACATGTCTCTGATATCTGATTACTGTAAAAAATGGCCACTAATCCCTAGCACTGCAAAAACGGTATCATCTGTTTTCCATCTACACCATGCCTCCGCCTCGCGTGAGCCTAATGTGCAGCTTGGCGATACGAGAATCCGGCATGAAGCCCAGCCAGTCTATCTTGGCGTTACTCTCGATCGCACTCTGTCATTTCACGAACATCTCATAAAAACTGCAGCAAAGGTGGGCGCGAGGAATCACATCAT
Source organism: Erinaceus europaeus (assembly GCF_950295315.1). Classification (NCBI taxonomy): domain Eukaryota; kingdom Metazoa; phylum Chordata; class Mammalia; order Eulipotyphla; family Erinaceidae; genus Erinaceus; species Erinaceus europaeus. The sequence goes on along the minus strand of NC_080171.1, from coordinate 16,530,974 downwards.
TGCAAGACTGGCCAGCTCCTCATGGGGCACGAGCGCTTCCACACTATGATCATCATCTCTGGCATTATGCTATCCCACTGCAGAATACTGTGCCCCAGGATGGTTCCGTAGCCCCCATGTCCACTTGGTCGATTCCAAATTATATTCCTCCATGAGGATAATTTCTGGAACCATCCGTTCCACCCCGGTTCCATGACTGCCAGTTCTTAGCAACATCGCCCCGCCAGATATTCGTCGGGATGCGGCATCATCTAAGTTCATTTCCCACGTCTACGCTCGACCAGACCTGCCAATATACACGGATATCTTCGCCCACCCTGTCCAACGCTTGACGTCTCGTCACCCAATCTGGTCTCCTACGCCTACACTGAACTTCTCTGTTCCAGTCTCTTGGAAACAGAGTTGGCAGTCAGCTGAGGTAAAGAACAAACACCTCATCACAGACCCCTGCAAGCGTCAACCCGGCTTTGACCTAGCACGTTATGATTGGGCCCTCCTCAATCGCTATCGAACAGGCCATGGCTGGTGCACCGCTATGTTCCATCGCTGGGGAGCCAGAGACGACCCGAACTGCCCCTGCAGCTCCAGACAGACTATGACCCACATAGTCAACGACTGCCACCTCTCCAGATTCAAAGGAGGTCTCGAAACTTTACATCAGGCTCAACCTGATGCTGTTGACTGGCTATGGAAGAAGGGCAAACGCTAGAAGAAGAAGTGAATTTGAAGAAATGTGTTTATATCCAATACTTCTTCAAACCTCCACTAAAATAATAATGATGGGATAAATAGGCAAAAAACAAAAATTTACAAGGATGAAGAAAATAATAGCACTCAAATAAGAGCACTCAGTTTTCAGAAGTGTCAGGAAGCAGCATTTTGGAGAAAGTTAAAAGCTAAGTTATGGGAATGGGCAGTAAGCAAAGTGCCTAGAGCCTCTGCAAGGCTCAGAATACCAGGAGCCTTTGAAGTTCGGGAAGGGAGTAGGGTAGAGAGATCGGAAGACTGGCTGACGGTTTGCATCAGAAGCAACTAAACTCTCAGATCCCATTTTCTGTCTTTGCTACATGGTTGTAACTTCTTCCCCACCCTAACAGAAGATTACAGACATTCCCCACCCTAACAGAAGATTACAGACATTCCCCACCCTAACAGAAGATTTTTTTCCATTATTGCTGTTGTTGGATAGGACAGAGAGAAATGGAGAGAGAAGGGGAAGTCAGAGGAGGGAGAGAGAAAGATAGACACCTGCAGACCTGCTTCACCGCTTCTGAAGTGACTCCCCCTACAGGTGGGGAGCCGGGGGCTTGAACCGGGATCTTTATGCTAGTCCATGCTCTTTGTGCCACATGCGCTTAACCCGCTGCGCTACTGCCCGACTCCATAGAATATTAATTTCTAAGAATGAAAGGACTTTACTAGGTTTTGGACAGGTGATTGAAAATAGATCCATACAAAGTCTTATCTGACCAGAATTTTAGAAAACTGGAGAAAAAGAGAAGACCTAATCACTTCCTAAAGACAGAAGACCATACATAAAATCTTTGGGTGTCAGGGTAATTTTTTTTCCCCTACAGGGTTATCACTGGGGCTCAGTGCCTATACTAGGAATCCACTGCTCCTGGAGGCCATTTTTTCCTTTTTTTTTTTTTTTGTTTTGTTATTATTGTTGTTGTTATTGTTGTTGTTGTTGGATAGGACAGAGAGAAATTGAGAGAGGAGAGGGGAAGAGAAAGATAGACACCTGCAGGCCTGCCTCATTGCCTGTGAAGCAGCCCCCCTGCAAGTGGGGATCCTTACTCGGTGCCTGTGCTTTGCACCATGTGTGCTTAGCCCAGTGCTACCACCCGGCCCCTCAGTTTTCTTTATTATTTATTTCTTTATTATTATTTTTTACTAGAGCACTGTTCAGCTCATGCTTATGGTGGTGCTGGAGACTGAATCGGGGAGTTCAGAGACTCAGGCATAAAAGTCTTTTTGCATAACCATTATGCTATCTTCCCAACCCCAACTTCTGATTTTTCTGTCACTACACTAAAACATTCTTGGGGGCCAGGCAGTGGTGCATCTGGTTAAGCTCACATATCACCATGTGCAAGGACCCAGGTTTGAACCACCCACTGCTCACCACCTGCAGGGAGAAGGCTTCATGAGTAGTGAAGCAAGTCTGCAGGTGTCTGCTTTTCTCTCCACTCTCTATTCCCCTCTCACCCCCATTTCTCTCTGTCCTGTCAAATAAAAAATAGAAAAAAAGGGAATGGAAAAAAAATGGCCACAGGGAGCAGTGGATTCGTGGTGCTGGTTCCAAGCCTCAGCGATAACTCTGGTGGCAAAAAGAGAAGAAGAAGAAGAAAAAAAAAAGAGAACATTCTTGACTATGGTCTTCAAAACTATAAAAATTATTATCAGTCAAGAATTATATCCTTAGCCTTAAAATGCCATCCTTTATCAGATGTATAGAAACTCACAATTTACCTCCCATTCATCACCCTCTGGAAGTTACTGGAAAATAGAGCAACATAAAGAAATATGTAGGATTTAGGAGACCTGACATGTGGTAGGATAGAGATGAAGGGATGAAGGTCTAGTTATAGGTAAGAAAGAACCCAAACTAGTGAAGCCTGGGATGCAGATATTGGTGGGATATCTTCAAAAGGGAGATAGAAGAGGAAACATTAACTGATGCGCGTGAATGTGTGAGTCAATCACTACTGGGAGGTATAGAAAGTTGGGGAATGTGGAGCTGAATTAGTAAGACCTGTTACTGCCTGTCTTGTTTATTTATGTATTTATTTTAAGAAAAATAACTATAGAAGAAGTAGATGCTAGAATTAGCAGTCTGTATGGTTTAACTGCAGGACTGATGTTCAGCCATACTTCTTGTTATGATATTATAACTATTTTTATGTTGATAGGTAAATGACTTCTCCCCTGAGGCCCTTCCTGTTAATGCTGCTGCTTTCTTTACGTACCTGTTACCTCCTTTGGGCCACCAGCCACCTCCCCCCATATCCATCTATTAAAAGATGAATAGTTGGTAGGTTGGAGCGACAGCATCATGGTTATGCAAAAAGACTTTCATATTTGAGGCTCTGTGGTTCTAGGTTTAATCTCCAGCACCACTGTGAGCCAGAGCTGAGCAGGGCTCTGGTCTCTCCCATTATATTATTCCCCCCCCCCCCCCCCACTTCAAGACCATCTTCTAATTGGTTGGTGTCAAAGTAAAAAAAAAAAACAAAAAAGGTTTTCCTGGGGTTTCGTGTATGTATTATTTCACTGTTCCTGGAGGCCTTTCTTTCTCTCTTTCTCTGTGTCTCTCTTTGAATGAATGGTAAAAGACATGGAGGGAAAGGCAGAATGAGGACAGGGAGAGACACTAACTACAGCACTGCTCTATAGATTGTGACGCTTCCCTTCTGTGTGGTGACTGGGAGCTTGGACCCACACATGGTATCATGTGCACGTTATTGAGCGAGCTCTGCTCTCTGTCTAATTGGAGAAAAAAAGGAATCGGGGCCAAGTGGTGACGCACCTGCTTAAGTACACAGATTCCAGAGAGCAAGGAACTGGGCTCAAATCCCTGGTCCCCACCTGCAGGGGGAAAGCTTCACGAGTGGTAAAGCAGGGCTGCAAGTGTCTCCCTGTCTCTCCCCTTCTCTGTCTCTCCTTCCACTCTCAATTTCTGTCTCTAGCCAATAATAAATAAATGAAAATTAGAAAATAAGTAATAAAATTTTCTCCTTCTCCTAGACTTTGTAAAGACTATGGTGGTTGGGGACACACCAGACTGTACGCATGTTAAACCATACCCCTGAGTGTTTGTAAACCAATATTAAGACTAGTGATAAGAAAGCAACACTCATTCAGGCAGTTTTATTTTCTTCCAGTGGCAATATGATCACCTCACAGCTACCTATCTTCTGCTTCTTGCCAAGAAGGCTCGGGGGAAACCAGTGCGTTTAAGGCTTCCGTTTTCCTGTGGACAAGCCAGTGCTTCCCCATCCATGAGCACTAAGGTACCTGCTAGAAGCTTTTTTGGTTTTTATTTTAATTTATTTATGAAAGGAGGGGGGAAGAAGCAGTGCATCACGGTTGTACATGTGATGTTAGGAACCGAAATTGGGACCTCATGCTTGAAAGTCCAACATTTTATCCACCACACCACCTCCTAGGTCACAAATGTTAGATTAAGAGCCTTTTGTCTGAATACCCACTGCTCGTGCCACATGCCTACCTCGCTTGTGAGCAGATACACCACCAAGCCAGCCAACTTACCCATGTCAAGAAGTGAGAGACTGTCTAACATTTTTGAGAGGGAATGAGAATTTCTGTACTGGTAAAATTTTGAATGCGAACATTGCATTAAAAAAATCCTCAGCAGTTCAGGAGGTGGCTCAGTGGGTAAAGTATTGAACTCTGGAGAGGGAAGTGCAGTGAATAAGACAAATGCCTTGCTCTCCTCTCCTGGGTCAACTAGGAACACCAAAGGAGATCATCTGGGACCACAACAAGGCAGGACTAGAAGGACTTCAGGAACCCAGCAAATCACTGGAGTGAGGGAATAAGCTAAGAAGCCTACTTATAGTTTTAAGTACCTTACTTAGACACAAGTCAATCCAGGCAAGTATTGAACTCTCAAGCATGAGGTCCTGAGTTCAGTCTTTGGCATTGCCATATGCCAGTGATGCTCTGGTTCTTTCTCTCTCTCATTTTAAAATAGATAAAATTAAAAAAAAAAACTTTCTTGGGGCTGGGGAGACAGCATACTAGTTATGCAAAGCGACTTTCATCCCTGAGACTCTGATGTCCCAGGTTCTGTCCCCAGAATTACCATAAGCCAGAGCTGAGCACAATGACTCCACCGATCATGGCAGCCATTCCCCATCCTATTTCTATCCTATCTCCTATCCTGTCACCTACTTTATATCCTATCCTATCTCCTATCCTATCGCCTATCCTAATCCTATCCTATTACCTATCTTATATCCTATCCTATATTCTATCCTATCCTATCCTATCCTATCCTACATCCTATCCTATCCTATATCCTATATTCTATCCTATCCTATCCTACCCTATCCTATCATCTATCCTACATCCTATCACCTATCCTACATCCTATCACCTATCCTATATCCTATCCTATAGCCTATGTCCTATCCTATCCTATATCCTATGTCCTATGTCCTATCCTATACCCTATACCCTATATTCTATCCTATCCTATATCCTATATCCTGTCCTATCCTATCCTATATCCTATATCCTATACCCTATCATATCCTATCCTATATCCTATGTCCTATCCTATACCCTATATCCTATCCTATACCCTATCCTATCCTATCCTATCCTATATCCTATACCCTATATCCTATATCCTATACCCAATACCCTATATCCTATACCCTATCCTATCCTATACCCTATACCCTATATCCTATATCCTATACCCTATCCTATACCCTATACCCTATACCCTATACCCTATACCCTATACCCTATACCCTATCCTATCCTACCCTACCCTATCCTATCCTTTGATAGAGGGTGAGCCGCATGTAGAGACAGATGGACAATACCTGCAGCACTATTCTAATGTTTGTGATGCTTCCTTCTTTGCAGGTTGAATCCTGGGGGTGGGGTAGGGGGGTTTGAATCCAATCTTTTATTTTTTTTGCCTTCAGGGTTATTGTTGGGGCTTGGTGCCTACTACACTATGAATCTACTGCTCCTGGAGGCTATTTTTTCCCTTTTGTTGCCCTTGTTGTTTATCATTGTTACTATTGTTGTTGTGGCTGTCATTGTTGGATAGGACAGAGAGAAATTGAGAGAGAAGGGGAAGATGGGGGGAGAGAAAGTCAGACCCCTGTAGATCTGCTTCACCACTTGTGAAGTGATCCCCCTACAAGTGAGGAGTGTGTGTGTGGGGGGGCTCAAACTGGAATTGAGATCTTACTCTGGTCCTTGTGTTTTGTGCCATGTGTGCTTAACCCGCTGTGCTACCTACTGCCCAGCCCCCAAATACAATCTTTATTTTAACATGTTTATATAATTTATGTATATCAAGTATTTTTAATCTAGAAATTTATTGGTAGATCTGTAAATATAAAATGTACTCCATATGGCATGAACTACCTTAATGAATAATATTTGTTTATTATATATTATTTACTTTTTATTGCCACCCAGGTTATTGCTGGGGCTCAGTGCCGGCACTACAAATCCACAGCTCCTGACAGCCATTTTTTCCTTCTGTCTATTTTATTGTTACTTGATAGGACAGAGAGAAATTGAGAGGGGAAGGGAGATATGGAGAGAGATAGATACTTGGCAGACCTGCTTTGTCACTTGGGAGGTGTCCTCCCTGCAAGAGAGGAGCAGAGACTCGAACCTGTATCCTTGCACATGGTGATATGTGTGCTTAACGGGGTACTCCAGCACCTGCCCCCTTTTAATATACTATTTTGATACTCATTTATGTTTAAAGTCTTAAGTCTTTCTTTTGAGCAGTGCCTGTTAAGTTACAGAGTTGACCTCTGGCAGATCAAATTCCTCATGTTAATTAATTATAATCAAAATTTAAAAATTAAAAAAAATTTATTTACTTACTCATTTATTGAATAGAGCTTGAGAAGGAAGGAGGAGATAGGGAGAGAGAAAGATAAAGCAATACCTGCAGTTCTGCTTCACTACTTGTGAAACCTTCCCCCTGTAGGGGAACAGGGGGCTTGAACCTTGAGCTCTGTAAGATGTGCACTCAACTGTGTGTCACCACCTGACAACCAATCTAATTTAATCATTGCTACTGCTGCTGTTATTATTATTTGAAGATTTACTTATCAGTAGAGGTGGGAGAGAGGACCAGAGTGTCACTCTGGCACATGCAATGCCAGGGATGGGACACTGTCCGCCTTTCCAACTCCTGGCTTGCTAAGCACAAGGTGTTTCTGGGTGCGGTTACTTCCACTGAGAACCGGTTGGCTGACGCAGTAAGACCACTGCCACCAAGAACTGGCAGTTCTTCATCACCTCATAGGGTAAACAGTTGATACTTACTAAGGTGAAACTTGAGGAATGCAGAGATCAGTCACTGTCCTAAACACTTGGACCTAAATGGGACAAGGACTTCAGAACAGGTATACTACAAAGACTAAGGCAGTAGGCCAAGAGCTGACAGGCTCCCTACAGGGAAGCTACAGATTTAGGGGGCAGCTCAGGGAGGATGTGATTTCTTTTTTTTTAAAATTTTTATTATTTATTTATTTTCCCTTTTGTTGCCCTTGTTGTCTTTTTTGTTGTAGTTATTATTGTTGTTATTGATGTTGTTGTTGTTAGATAGGACAGAGAGAAATGGAGAGAGGAGGCGAAGACAGAGAGGGGGAGAGAAAGATAGCCATCTGCAGACCTGCTTCACTGCCTGTGGAGTGACTCCCCTACAGGTGGGGAGCCGGGGACTTGAACTGGGATCCTGCTGCCGGTCCTTGTGCTTTGCACTATGTGCGCTTGACCCACTGTGCTACTGCCCAACTCCTGAGGATGTGATTTCTAAATGTCATGTTTAAGGATATGTCTGGAGAGGCAGAAGGCTTAGTCAGCAGTCTCTATTTAAGGCCTGTGCTTGTGGGGAGAGAGGAGACCTGGAGAAAGCAAGAGATTGAATGAGCTCAGATCCAGGTGCCGACGGGCCATTCTGCAGTCTCAAATAGGCATCCCCGGCACAGCCTCCTATCTTTCACCATCTTCTAAGAAGACAGACGGGCCCATAGTCACCTGTGGGAGACCCCCAGGGGTCCCAGCAGTGACACTGTATGCCGGGAGATGTGCTTTCCCCCAGTTTCACAACTTGTCTCCAGTTTACCTGGAGGTCCTGGCAGGCAGTTGGCAGAACAGGAGAGAAGAGATTTCCCGGAATCTGGGGGCCTCTCCACTCCAGGAGGCTGGGGAAAGAGTAAGTGAGTGGAGAGAAAGAGGAAAGGACTCAAATGATTATTTTCTCTTCTGTTTCTGTTTGTCTGCTTTAGTTCATTTTTTCTCTTCATGAACCTTTAGGTTGGTTGGGATGTATTTACATATTTAGATGCACCTTGCTTCTAAATGCTTGCCAAGTGCTCATATTAGTACCTGCTTTTTTTTTTCTGTTTGTTTTTTTTATGCATGTGTGTGGTTCCTTATATACCTCATGGCTCAAATTTTTGCTTTTCAGATAGGGTGAAACTTTGTAATATAATCTCTCCTTAGAGTAATTCAGGTTGTAATTTACATGTTTCAGTACTAAGAAATCATTTTTATTTAAATTTCAGAGAGAGATAGTTGACTATCTCAACTATCTCTCAACTATCATCTTAATTTCCATTATAGTCCAAATGATTATATAGGCAAAATAATCCTTTTTTTTTTCTCTAGTCACAGAACTAAATAATGTTGGAATGGCACCTCTTTTCTGATCTTTTTTTTTGGCTCTCCTCCCTCCTTTGAGAATTCCTCTAATACCTCATTTAGGTCTGTCTTTCTCTGGCACATATGAGGTCATGTGCTGCAAACCTAATGAGTCATATGTCTCTGCTGTACCTAAAAGGCCGCCCATCTCCTCTCCCTATTTGGTCTTCTGAACGAAGTAAGAAAGAGTTCCTTCAAGTGACTGTGTAAAGGAATCTCTGAAGTGAGAGTGCCTTACGTTTGCAGTGGCTTCCTAGTCTGCTCTTGGCCAGTGACTGACTCCTCTCTGCCAAGGCAGATCTTTTGCACACAAGTTCTGTGCACCATTGTATCACACAGCCTACCTTGAGTATATGTAGGTGATACTCCATCCTGCCAGACTAGTGTGTGCCAGATAAGGGCTAGAGGTGTGTTGTACAGGATGGGAGTAAGCACCACAGGGATCCAAACTGGACCGGCTCAGCTTAGAATAATGTGAAAATTATTTAAGCCAAGATAAGTAGGATTAGCAAAAGCACAGGCACCTACACATGCTCATTACATTCTGTTGATGATGCCTAGATTTGTTTGGTTAAAATGAAGAAGTAGGGGGAAAGCGTGCGTGCTTGCGTGGGTGCGTGCGTGTGTGTGTGTGTGTGTGTGTGTGTGCGCGCATGTGTGCGTTTGCGTGTGTGCGTTTGCGTGTGTGTGTGTGTGTGTGTGTGTGTGTGTGTAAGAAGAGAAAAGAGAAGAGATCACGGACTCTCGCAATGTCATGCACTTTTGAGCAAGACGCAACACTGATACGATTCATTTCAACAAATCCATGTAATGGTATATGAAATTCTTCAGGCAGAGGAGTGTGTGTGCTGTTATATACATGTACCACAGTAGCCATGTAGCCTTTGTTTGTACAACACTGTCCTTTTTTTTTTTTCAAACACTGAGCCTAAACTTAACTGTCGTGTTTTTCTCAGCCTTACATTCCATGTAGCTAGTAGTTGATGGTAACTGGCAGTCCTGCAGAACTCTGGCATCCTTGATTCAGAGCTGAAAAGACTAGTAGCAGAGATCGTATTATGTGTTTGAATAGTTCAGGCCTGAAATTTGTCCTTGAATTAAAACAGTGTCAGTGGAATGAGAAAAGAAAGGAAGATGTGTAAGAAATTCAAGTAAAATTGCCTGGCCAGGTTAACTATATGTTGGGGAAAAAGAAAAGAGGGAAAAATAAAAAAGTCCAATATACTTCATAGTAATAGCCTTTAGGGGATATCTAGTATACCCTTTTGGGGGGTGTACCTTTATAGAGGGGGAAGGATGATGGAATATAAATGTGTCTGGTGGTACTGTCAACATAGGATCCCAAATATCCTTTTACCAGGAGGTCTTTTATAATGTATTATTTATTATTAGTAGGCATTGCTAATTTGTTCTTACAGCAAAGAAACCTGTATTTCAAACTTGTTTACCTTCCTTGTACTTTGTCTTTGTAGTTAGCAAAAGATTTACTTACTTTCTGTAGCACCGCTCAGCTCTGGCTTATGGTGGTGCTGGGGATTGAACCTGATATTTTGGAGCCTCAGGCATGGAAGTCTTTTTGCATAACCACTGTACTATCTTTCCAGACCTAGAAGTTATTTTTCTGGGCTTACAGTGACTATTTGAGAGTGACAAGCTAAGTTATATGCTATGTAACAAGAATGTTTCAAGATACACTGAAAGTCAGAGATTCATCCGCCTAGTAATTTGAGTTAATTTTTTTGATTTCTCGTTTCCTGCAGTAGGTTGTTTGTACTCCTTCAATACGTGTTCTCTCATTTTATTTTATTTTATTTTTTTCTTCTGGGGCCTTGCCCTGTGCTTGAAATTGCTTTTTTTTTTTTTTTTTTTAAAGTTAAGTCATAGTGGCGTTGTCTCTAAATTCTTTTATTTCTGAACAGTCAAAGAATCTGAGTCTAGAAGAGATGACTACAAGTGATGAAAATTGTGTGGCTGGACTAACAGACTATGACTGGTGTGAAGATGGCTTTTCAGCAGGTGTGGGTACTCCCCAGACACCCCAGGTTGGTTATATTTGTTATTGTTTAAAGCAGACTATGTTGTCTAATTGTAAAACAAAAACAAACCTATTTAGGCTCTACCATGAGCTCTAGCGTGATTGCGCAAATTTAATCCTTAAGCCTTTGAAAACGTCAGTCTGTGCTGGAATGTGAATGAAAGGGAACCCAGATATTTCCAACTTGAGGAAAGCCGTGATTCTGTATTGTAGTAATTTATTGTTCCTTTTCGTTTTTTAAAAAGAGGTTTACTTTACATGCAGTTAAATAAGTCACAGCCATAGTGTAAACATTCTGTGCTTGGATAAATGTCTGGAGCTGTATAACCACCACCAAGATAAAAAGCAGTTCTGCTGTCTTCCAAATTCCCTTAGTCCTATTTTAGTCCATTTTTCCTTTCCCCCAACTCAGAATAGCATATGATCTGTTTTTCTTCTCTTTTGATAATCCTGCCATTTCACCTGCGGTGTGTTGAGCTTCTTAGATGTGCCATGACTTTCACAGACAGTGCCAACCCCCCCCCCCCGACCCCCATGGCTGTATTAATTATATTTCAGTCAGCAATACAGGAGTGTTCCTATTGCCCCATATACTTAGCAATATTTAATATTTCTAACTTGTTCAATATTTTCTAAGCTGGTGAGTGTTAAGTGCTCTCACTGGGTTTAAATTTATGGATTTTTTGGGGGGGATACCTGTGCGCTTTTTCCTATATTAACTGGTCATTTTTTTCTATCCTGAAAGATATTTTTTTCAAATCCTTTGTTTATTTTCCTATTGGATTGTTTCTTCTCGTTGTATTGGCTTATAATAGTTCTTATATTTTTCTTTGCCATTTTTTCCCCATATTCTTTTTTTTTTTTCCCCATTTCCCCAGAGCACTGCCCATCTCTGGCTTTTCTTATGGTGGTGTTGGGGAGTGAACCTGAGATCTTTGGAGCCTCAGGCATGGGAGCATTTTTGCATAGCCATTATGCTATCTACCCAGCACCCCCCCCCCATATTACTATTTTTCAAATAACCTTTTAATCTTTTAAATATTACTTTGGATACAGAGAGAAATTGAAGGAGGGAGGTTTTAGAGGGACGGAGAGAGAGACATACACAGCTACGGTGCTGCTTCACTGCTTGTAGGCTTCCCTCCTACAGGCAGGGGGCTGGGATTTGAACCCGAGTCCTTGTGTACTATACGACACTGCACTGGATGTGCCGCCTCCCAGCCCCAGTCCATATTGTCCACATTGTTTTCCTTTAGGAGTGTCTTGGCTATTCTTACCTCATCGCATTTTCACATACACTGTGGATTTACTTTAAAAAATTTCACAAATACTACTCAAAATTGTGTTGCATTTACGATCTGATTTGTGCAGCATGGAAATCCAGTTCCTCCCATTCTCCTGTCTGTGCAAATAGTAGGCCTCTCCATTTCCTAGGCTTTAGGTCATGCCTTTCAATAAAGTTCCGAGCATCTGTTTCCCAAAAGGCCTTTTTCTTTTTTTCTCCTCTCAGTGCAACACTAGCAAATGAACTTGTGGCCTCACACAGGCCGATGCTACTGAGCTGTCACGTGGGCCAGCTATGCCATCTTTTATTTAGCGAAACTCTCCCTTTGGTGCTACCCATGATGCTTCCCTATGGTGTCAGGCCTTGGACTGATGGCCGGGCACACAGTAAGGTGTCCCCTCTTAGGTCATCTGTCTTCTGTCCCTTCCACTCCTGTCTCTTATTTGTATTTTATCTGATTTTCTTCTATTTAATTAATACTGGGAATGGTAAATGTTTTTATCACATTTTCCTGGCTGATTGGTACTGGTCTATAGATATGAACTTGATATTTACAGGTTGGGGAGTTCGCGTGACAGCAGTGCATCAGGCTGGGCTTTCTTTCCTACCTGAGGCCCCAAAGGTCTCAGGTTCAGTCCTTGGCATCACCATATTCCAGAGCTAAGTAGTGCTCTGGTCTTTCTTGCATAAAAAGTAAAGAAACACCTTTCTGGGGAGTCAACATAATGGTTATGCAAAAGACTTCCATGCCTGAGGTTCCAAGGCCCCAGGGTCAATTCCCAGTACCACCATAAGCCAGAACTATGCAGTGCTCTGGTAAAGGAATTTTTTTTTTTTTTATGTAGGTTTTGGGGCCAGGCGGTAGTGCACCTGGTTAAGAACTCACATTATAGTGTGCAAGGACTTGGTTCAAGCCCCTGGTCCCCACCTGCAGGGGAAAAGCTTCACAAGGGTGAAGCAGGTCTGCAGGTGTCTTTGTCTCTCTCCCTCCCTCTCTTTCCTCCCCTCTCAATTTCTCTCTGTCTATACAATAATGAAAAAGTATTTTTTAAAAAGAAGAATGGGTTTTGATCCTGGGGAGGTATCAGCATGTCAGAGCGTAAGATTTGTATGTCTGAGTCCCAGAAGGCCCTGTTTTAATCTAGCATCACTCTAAGCCAGAACTGAGCACCGCTCTAATCTCTCTTGCTGTCTGTCTCTGATAAAAAATAAAAAAAACAACTTTAAAAACACTGATTTTTATGTTTTGATTAACAGTCTTCCAGGACATTTTAATTCTTATGATTTGCATATCTTCATATATTCTATATAGGAAATTATATCATTTGTTAATGACAGTTTTATTTCTTCTAATTCTTATGCCTTTCATTTTGTTATTATGTTATTATGTTATTATGTTATTATTTTAAAGATTTATTTATTGATTGATGAGAGAGAGAACCAGAGCATGACCCTGGAATATACAATGCTGAGACTGGAAGTTAGGACCTCTTGTGTGCCAGTCCTTTGCTTTTAACTGCTGAGTGGACTCCGGGGCTACTGCCAGCACCTTTAGAAGTTTGCATAGTGGAGCCTGGGAGGTGGCCCCTGGGAGGTGGCTAGAACTTTGGACTTGAAAAGCATGAGGTCATGAGCTTGAGCCCCCAGCATCTCCTGTGCCAGAGTGGCACCTGGCACTCACCCTCTTCTCTCTCACTGTTTAAAGATTTATTCATTTATTTATTTAGTGATAGTGTGGAAAGAGAGAATAAGTGAGAGAACCAGAGCATCACTTTGGCTCATGTGATGCCATGGCCTCGTGCTTATGAAGTCACCCTGTAGCTGTTGTGACACTACTTCCTGTGTGGCTCTTTCTCTCATGTAAATATATATACATATATATATATATATATATTTAAATAATAGTGTAGCTGTCATTTTTTTTAAATAATAGTGTAGCTGTCATTTCTTACATTTTTCAAAATGTAAAACAATGCTCCTGATATTTTCTTGTTAAATATGTTTTTCCCCTTTCCTCTGTCTCTTTTCTCCATCCCTCCTATTAAATTATTTTGTTAATATATATGCCCAGACCAGTATTTATATATGTTTGATTCATACATTTGTCTGGTAATCAAAGGATGGGGGGCAATTCTGAGGGATTTATCTGTAGTTATCCTTAGTGTTTCTTAACATGTGGGTTTATTTGATTAAGCATTTTATTTGAAACATGTGGAAAATCAACTATCCATAAAACTGATTGAAATGATCTACATTTACTAGAGAGAACTAAATGTACATCTTCAAATTTCTTGGTATTGCCAATAATATCCTTCTGCTAGTATTTCATTTTAATAAAAGTTATGTAGAGTAATTTGCAAATAATTAAGGCATGTTATAAAGAAATTGACTTTTCTTCTTCAGTGTGCTTTATCCAGCAACTTTTTTTTTTCCAGTTTGCCAAGCATTGGACAGAATCAAATGGCCTGGAATCTAAACCATTAACTCCAGTATTATGCAAAGCATCTGCCAATAAATTAAAGAACAAAGAGAATGTACACACTCCTAAGTCTGCTATAAAGAATGAAGAGTGTTTTGTATTTCCTGAGCCAAAGACTCCGACTAATAGGAGCCAGCATAAAAGGGAAATACTCACTACACCAAATCGTCACACTACACCTTCAAAAGGTATTTGCTGTATGGATTAAATAAGTAGTAGGGAAACTCCTTCAAGTTCCATTTCTCTTTCTTTTTTTTTTTTTATTGTTATTGTTGTCATCGTTGTTAGATAGGACAGAGAGAAATGGAGAGAGGAGGGGAAGACAGAGAAGGGGAGAGAAAGATAGACACCTGCAGACCTGCTTCACCACCTGTGAAGGGACCCCCCTGCAGGTGGGGAGCTGGTGTCTCAAACCGGGATCCTTCTGCCAGTCCTTGCACTAAGCACCATGTGTGCTTAACCTGCTGCACTATCGCCCGACTCCCTCAAGTTCCATTTTTCTTACAAACATATGCTGGGTCAGAAATGACTCAGGAATTTCTAGAAGTCAAACTTTTGCATGTGTGTGTGTGTGTGTGTGTGTGTGTGTGTTTAAAGTATGTTATTTGTATTCATTGAAATGGAAGTATATTAGTCAACTTCTGAGTTTTCTCAAGTGGTAGTAAGTTTTTCTCTCTTATTCACATTTATAAAGTTGACTCATAGTTTCATGGAATATCAAAACTAAAAGGCAAGTTAGAGCTCCTTTCTTCACAGACGTGAAACCTGAGTCTCAGACAAACGATTTCCCCAGGATTCTATCTCCCGGTTTAGATTTTTGCTGCCTGTGTCTTGGTTCCCCCACTCACAGTGATTAAATCTGAATATTCCACTGAGCCCCTCCCTCATTCATGTAGATTCCCTGTTCTGGTGTCTGACCCTGCTCTGCCCCGGTGTCTTATTCTTGCTACCCTGCAGGGTGAATCTCGGGTGCCCTCCTGTCTGTAGGTACGTCCAGATGTCACAGCTTTGGCCTGCCTTCCTGCCGCCACTCGCCTCCATCTCCCTGTGTTCAGGTCCTCACAGCCGAGCACGTGCTAACGCCAAGGTCTTGTTAAGACTGGTTTTTGGTTCTGACTGAGCACAGCTGGGGCTAGGTCAGAACTAGACCTTTTTCTTTTCTTTGTTTTTTTTTCCAAAATTTTATTTATTAATTAATGAGAAAGATAAGAGGAAAGAGAGAATGAACCAGATGTCACTCTGGTACATGTGCTGCCAGGGATCGAACTCAGGACTTCATGCTTGAGAGTCCAGTGCTTTATCCACTGCATCACCTCCCAGACCATTCTACCGTCCTGTCTGTCTTTCTTTCTTCCTCCCTTCCTTTCTTCTTTCCTTCCTTCCTTCCTCTCTTTCTTTCTTTCTTTCCTTCCTTTTTTCTTTTTCTTTTCTTTCTTTTTTCCTTCTTTCTTTCTTTCATCTCTTCAGCTCTTCCTCTTTCTTTTTTCCCTTCCTTCCTTCCTTCCTTCCTTCCTTCCTTCCTTCCTTCCTTCCTTCCTTCCTTCCTTCCTTCCCTCTATTGTCAGCAAGGTGGTCCCTGAGGCTTGGTGCCAGCACTATGAATCCATCGCTCCTAGTGGCCATTCTCTCTCTCTCTCTCCATATATATATATATATATATTCCTTTCTATTTTATTTGAATAAACAAAAAACAATTGAGAGGGAAGGAGAGGTAGAGACACCTGCAGCCCTGCTTTACCTCTTGTGGAGCTTCTCCCTTGCATGTGGGGAGCAGCGGCTCAAACCTGGGTCCTTGTGCTTGGTAAAGTGAGCACTCAGCCCGAGTGTGCCATCACCTGCCCCCCCAATCTGCATTTCTGACACATTCTCAAGTGATGCCAATCCTATGGGTCCAGACAAACTCTTCAATCGATTGATCATTGCACTCGATTTCCTCCGAAATGCTTTTCAGTGGGAGCCTGTAGTTAGTTTATCCTCTTCTGCTTAATTGTTCTTTGCCTCCTCCACCAGATCGTAAGATCCAGGAGGGCAGGGATAGTACCTTTTTGCTCTACCTTCCCTCTGCCGTAAGTCCCTAGCATAGTGCCCCGCACATAATAGGTGCTCAATAAACATTTGTTCAATGAAAGAACAAAGTGGTGGAGCTGAGACTGACCCTGAGGTGCTGACTCTGGGGCTCAGTACCTTGTGCCCCATCATGCCCTCCAGCTGGGCTGGCTCATCCTCCCTGGGTAGACGGGTGTTGCTGTCTTCCCAGGCTAAGCCTTTACTTTTTATTTATTTACTTGTTAAATGTGGTGCTTGGAATTGAACTCAGGACCTCACACATGTACTCTACTGCTGAGTTACTTCCCCAGCTCAGTGCTTATTTTATACTCTTAGAGGGAGGAGGAGATAGCATAATGGTTATGCAGAAAGATTTTCATGCCTGGGGTGCCAAAGGTTCTAGGTTCAGACCCCAGTACTGCCAGAAACCAGAGTTTAGCAGTGTTTTGGTAAAAATAAATAATAAATAAACCAAAGAAGAGTCTCCAGAGCTCCACTTCATCATCCACGTGGTCCCGCCTGTCCTTATCACTGTTGTTCATATACAAGGCCAGGGCTTGAACCCATAGCCTCATGCATGGAAGGCTTATGAAAAACCCTTGGTGTTTAGAGTCTGTCCTGTCACTGTGGCTTTTTGTAATTACTTTTTGTAATTCTGAATGCTTTGAAATAATGGATAGTTTGAGGTTTATAATCTTAAAGTGTCTTTTTTTTTTTAGCATATCTTGTCTCTCTGAAAAATTATGTTGGTCAAAAGCTATTATTGTCCATTTTTCTTTAAAAAAAAAAAAACTTACATCAGAAGCCACCAACAGGAGCAAGTGGCTGAAGGCCCGATTGATAGCTTCCATTAGTGCTTTGCTTTTTACTTTGCTCCGAGACATGTTAGATATAAGCATTAATTTCATTTTTCTGACTCCTGCGCTATCCAGTCGGTGACAATTTGTCAGGAGGCACTGTAGTGTGTGGCGGTGCTCTTGGTATACAGAAAAGAAAAATGTTTTAACAGATCTTATTTTTCTTGTTCTTACACAACCAGTGAGGATAGTCATAAACAAAGGAAAGCCCTAAATCTCTTTCTAATAACTTGATCTGTACTTATTATAAAGTGAATATTATTGTCTCTAAAGCTTATATGCTGGAGAATATACTCTAAAAGAGTTACAACATTTATGTCCTGAACAAAAAGTTAATCCCTGCTAACCAGATCTGCTAATTAAACTTGTCTCAAACTCTCTGGGGTACAGATACCCTGCCTTGAATAGAATATACAGTTCTGTTCCAGAGAATATAAAAAGAATCAAAGCTTATGTGTCTTTATAGCTTTTGCTAAACTTTCACAGGGATATCTTTTTCTTTTTTCTTTTTGCCTCCAGGGTTATCGCTGGTGCTCAGTGCCTGCACTCTGAATCCACCACTCCTGGAGGCCATTTTTTCCCTTTTGTTGCCCTTGTTTATTGTTGTTGTCATTGCTGTTGGATAGAACAGAGAGAAATCAAGAGAGGAGGGGGAGACAGGAAGGGGGGCCTGCAGACCTGCTTCATCACCTGTAAAGTGACCCTCCTGCAAGTAGGGAGCAGAGAGCTCAAACTGGGGTCCTTGTGCTTCACACCATGTGCGCTTAACCCGCTGTGCTATCGCCCAACCCCCACGGATATCTTTTCTTTGCCTAATAGGAGTTAAATAGGGCTGTTAGCACATCTCCTACCATTTCAATTAAAGGCATAAATTGGATCCTGGTGTACATACATACGAGTTTATTTATAGAAAAGAGTAAGTATGAAATCTACTTAAGATTTATAATAAAATCATAAGCATGAGCTTGATTTTAAAATGAAGAAAAAGGAAGACCCACACATGCAAATCAAAAATGGCTTTATTGGGAGTTGGGCCTAGCTCAGCGGGTTAAGTGCAGGTGGCACAAAGCACAAGGACCGGCATAAGGATCCCGGTTCGAGCCCTGGCTCCCCACCTGCAGGGGAGTCGCTTCACAGGCGGTGAGGCAGGTCTGCAGGTGTCTATCTTTCTCTCCCCCTCTCTGTCTTCCCCTCCTCTCTCTATTTCTCTCTGTCCTATCCAACAACGACGACATCAATAACTACAACAATAAAACAACAAGGGCAACAAAAGGGAATAAATAAATAAATATAAAATGAAATTTTAAAAAAATATGGCTTTATTTAGGTCACATGCAAAGAGTCAGAACTTTGAGGCCATATAGAGGTGTACCCCATAGAATGTAACCTTTTTTATTGGGGGGATTAATGGTTTACAGTAAATACAGTTGTTAATACATGTGTAAAACGTCTGTTTTCTGCGAAATACTCTAAGCCCCTGCCTAGATCTTCCTCCACCATTGTTCACCAGGACCTGAAAGTCACCTCCCAAGCCCCTCAGAGTCCAGACACCAAACCCAGTCTAAACCCTGCTTTGTGTTTCCCCTTCTGTTCTTATTTCTCAGCTAACTTTATCATGTGTGAGACCTTGGGTCCAAGCCCCCGACTCCCAGCTGCAGGAGAGGGTTCGGAAGCTTCATGAGCAGTGGAGCAGGACTGCAGGTGTCTCTTCTTCTCTCTGCTTCTCTCTGTTGCTCACCTTCTGTCAAAGAGAAAAACATGGCCGGCAGGAATGTGGACTTGTGTGGCCATCGAGCATCAGTCATATCCCTGGTGACAACAAAAACAAACGCAAATAAACCAAGCAGATAAAAAGAAAATGATACAGAAAACCATCTAGAAGTGGGGGAGAGAGCATGGTAGTTATGCAAAAGACTCTTGTGCCGGAGGCTCTGAAATCCCAGGTTCAATCTCCAGAACCACCATGAGCCAGAGCTGAGCCGTGCTCTGGTAAAAATAAATGAATGTATCAGTAAGATCTTTATATTGCGAGCCAGGTGGTTATAATAATTCTGAGACAATGAAGAATGTCTGTAGTATTGATAAGAATTTTGAAACCTTAGTATGTCAGCTGATATGGCTTTTTTTTTTTTTCCTAATAGCTAAAAACCAGTGCCTGAAAGAAACACCAGTTAAAACACCGGGAACAGAGAAGTTAATGACAGGTGTCATTAGCCCAGAGAGGCGGTAAGTGTTGTTTGGTTTTTGTTTTTGCCTCCAGGGTTATTGCTTGGAGGCTATTTTTTTCCCTTTTGTTGCCCTTGTTTTATAGTTGTTGTGGTTATTATTATTGTTATTATTGCTGTCATCATTTTTTTTTGGGGATAGGACAGAAATGGAGAGAGTAGGGGGAGAGAAAGATAGAAACCTGCAGACCTGCTTCACCTCTCGTGAAGTGACTCCTCTGTAGGTGGGGAGCCGGCAGCTTGAACCAGGATTCTTGTGCAGGTCCTTGGGCTTTGTGCCATATGCGCTTAGCCAGCAGTGCTACAGCCCGACCCCCGTGTTTTGTTTAATTACCGCGCACTAACTGACTGGCCACTGGAGCTCCAGCCCCCCGTGTTTTGTTTTTATTTTTAGGCCCTTTGATTTGTGGAATATGTAGCCAAATTTCCCTTGGTCCTCTGTGGTTCTGTTAGATGCTGAAGGAATGCCTATCTTGATGGGGAGTACTTACTGTGAGGACCCGACAGGAGACTTTGCTCTACTTGTGGGTCTTTTTTGTCTTCAGGAAAATCCACTGCAAATCCACTGCTCCTGGTGGCCATCTGTGTTGTTGTTGTTGTTGTTGTTGTTGTTGTTGCTGGGTAGGACAGAGAGAAATTGAGAGAAGAGAGGAAGACAGAGACAGGGAAAGATAGGCACTTGCAGACCTGCTTCACCACTTGCAAAGCGACCCCCACCACCCTGCAGGGGCTTGAACTAGGATCCTTGTACTTCATACTATGTGTACTTAATCCGGTATGCTACTGCCCAGCCTCCTGTGGGTTCTTTTAATGCATTTTATTTACTTAAAATTTTTTTCAAGGTGCCGCTCAGTGGAACTGGATCTCAACCAAGTACATGTAGAAGATACTCCCAAAAGAAAAGGAACCAGAGTATTTGGGAGTCTGGAAAGGGGGTTGGATAAGGTTATCACTGTCCTTACCAGGAGCAAAAGGAAGGGCACTGGGCTGAGGAGACTAAAGGTGAGTGGACTGGAGTTTCTTAATGAGGATTTGAGAAGATGACTTAAAAGAGAGAGAGAGATGTGCTGAATGAATAAATAGTATTTCAGGGAGATACCAGAGTACAGCTCTGGCAAAAGTGGTGCCGGGGACTGAACCCAGGGCCTTACACATGCAAGTCCTGCATTCTACAGGCTGAGCCACCTTACACATGCAAGTCCTGCATTCTACAGGCTGAGCCACCTTACACATGCAAGTCCTGTATTCTACAGGCTGAGCCACCTCCCCGGCTACTAACATTGTTTTTTCAAAGCAAATGAACACTTGTTATTTTCATTCATAGAACTTTCATAGACTTTTCATAGAACCAGCTCCTAGAATTTTAGAATATTCTTTTTTTTATTGGTGTAGTTATTATTATTATTATTGTTATTGATGTCATCATTGTTGGGTAGGACAGAGAGAAATAGAGAGAGGGGGAGAGAAAGAGAGAAGGGGAGAGAAAAATAGACACCTGCAGACCTGCTTCACCGCCTGTGAAGCGATTCCCCTGCAGGTGGGGAGCCGGGAGCTCGAACTGGGATCCTTCCGTTGGCCCTTGCGCTTGACACCACGTGCACTTAACCCACTGCGCTATCACCTGACTCCCTAGAATATTCTTCAAGTCATCAAAGAATTAAGGAACTATGTCCAGTTATATACAAACCAAAACTTGTAGGGAGCTTATCTTCCCACAGTGCGTTTCAGGGCTGTGAGTGTTTGTATCATAATATAGGACGGGAGAAACTGGTAGAGTTGGGAATGAGCTTATTGGCAGAGCTCTTGCTTTGCACGTGTGAGATCCTGGGCTTGGTCCCTGGATAAGCACAGCACACACACGCAGTCCTGTGGGTGCATTTGCTAATAAACATGACATGACTTTCTCAGTTGTACTGCATTGAGGACATTTTGGATTTGCCAGGTAAGATGGTCTTTGTCCTGATATAAAGATCTGCTGCTTTTTTTTTCTCTTAAGCCTCAGTATAATGTGACAACAACCAAGTTAGTGAATCCAGACCAACTCTTGAATGAAATAATGTCTATCCTTCCAAAGAAGCATGTTGACTTTATACAAAAGGGGTAAGAGACATACTTACAAACGTATATTTATTATTTGATATCTCTTAAATTTTTGAGAAAATAGCAGTTGGTTCCTCTCTTCCCTTTCTTAGTTAAGCCCGCACCCCTCCCAAACCCCTACTTATTGGGCTGGAGAGATTACTGAATAGGACACGTGTCTTGCTGTGCAGACTGCTCAAGCTGGAGCCTTGGTACTTGGTACTTGGGAGGCACTTTGCACCAGTGTGGGGCTTCTCCCTTTCTTTCTCTGTCTTTATCTGATTAAAAAGCAGCGTGGAGCGGTGGACTTATGCATTCATGAATCCTCAGGAGAGAATATTCCGAGATCCTACAGAGAGAAAACAGAGCCCCATTTAGCTCTGGTGTGTGGTGGTGCCAGGGATTAGAACTGCGACCCTTCAGACAGGTGACCACCACTGCCCTATGCCCCCTTAAAAAAAAATCTCCCACTGAATTTCAAAAGGCTTTTATTTTTTAATAAACATATTAAAAGTGTTTTCATTATCTTTATTTGTTGGATAGAGACAGCCAGAAGTTGAGAGGGTAAGGAGATAGGGAGAGAGAGAGATGCCTGCAGCACTGCTTCACCACTTGCAAAGAAGGTGGGGACTGGGGCCCTTGAACCTGGTTCTTTGTGCATTGTAATACGTGTGCTCAACCAGTTGTGCCATCACCCGGCGCCAAGGCTTTTATTTATTTTTTTGCTAACTTTAAGGCCAGATTTTTATTTTATTTTATTTTTTTATTCCCTTTTGTTGCCCTTGCTGTTTTATTGTTCTAGTTATCATTGCTGTCATTGTTGTTGGATAGGACAGAGAGAAATGGAGAGAGGAGGGGAAGACAGAGGGGGAGAGAAAGATAGACACCTGCAGACCTGCTTCACCACCTGTGAAGCGACTCCCCTGCAGGTGGGGAGCTGGGGCTTGAATCGGGATCCTTATGCTGGTCCTTGTGCTTTGCGCCACCTGCGCTTAACTCACTGTGCCACAGCCCGACTCCCAAGGCCAGATTTTGACTGAGACTTCATACCAGCATAATCGATTGGTTGGTTGATTCTGCCAGGCTAACTTTGTGGGCGGGAGACAGACGACCAAGGACTTATGGCTGAGCTGGAAAGCAGTATCTCTTTATTCATGTGGAACGCAGCACAATCTAAGTATCTCTAATCACAATCCTGTCCTTATATATACTTGCCAAGTAGGGTGGAAACAGGATGTGACGTAGAGAGGGCGGAGAGAAAAGTGACTGGTGAAAATCAGGGTGTACTACGAGAGGGGGCGGAGCAGAAAGACATCATGAACCAGTGGGGATTAAACCAATGCCCTGCAGGCAGGGTGGTGCTTAGTTAACAGTGGTTATGGAAACAGAATACAGTGTTAAGCAGGGGGGATTAAACCAATGAAACAGAAGGGGGTTTTTAGAAGCAGAATTAGAAGCAGACCAACAGATTCATTCATTCAAGAGGTGGGGAGGGAACCAGAACATCACTCTGATTTAGGAAATACCAGGGATTGAACTTGGGACCTTATGGTTGAGGCTCCAATACTTTATTCATTGAGCTACCTCCCAGGCTACCAGACTCTTAAGAGGATAAGAGAGAGGAAGAGGAGCAAGTAGAAAGGCACACAGCCCTGCTCTTGAAGTGTGCCCTTTGCTTAGTGCTCCTATGCGGTGACTGGGGGCTCAAGCCTGAGTCTTTGCGCCTGGTAAGGCGTGCACTCTACCAAGTGAGTTATCTCTTGGCTCCACAGCTAGAGTTCTTTTTAAGTACCCACCTTTTAACATCATGCAAGTTTAGGTTTTTCTTTAATTTTTATCAGAACAACTCAGCTCTGGCTTAGTTGATGACAGTGCTGGAGACTGAGCCTGGAGCTTTGGAGCCTCTGACATGAGAGTCTCTTTGCTTAACATTATACTGTCTACTCTACTCTAAACTTTAGGTTTTTTTCAAAATAGGAAAATCATAACTTCTTTCAGGTTTTTCTTAAATTCTGTGTATTCCTTTGATGTTCTGCTTTACAAGAATATTTATAAATTGTAGTCTAAATATAGGATATACCTCAAGTAAATAAAGGATATATATATAATATATGTAAAATATATTATATATAATATATATATTATAATTATACTATAATATTTATTAATTGCTGTTTTATAGATTTGGGTGTTCAGTACTTTAGGAAATCATTTCACTTCAATGCTTATAACCACCATTGAGGAAACTGTCATTAAAACCTACCTGGTTATTATCTGACAGTCTGAATAGCCAAACATCACTTGTTATCTTTCTAAGTAATCCCCTTAATGTTATTCAAAGCAACTAAGAGCTACTAACAGATGTCACAAGAATATTTGAATAGACTCAGCAATACGGAGCAAGATTTCAGGAAATGAATTCCCTGCTATAAGAACAATTTTACCCTCGCTGTGAATATTGGCAGGTGCATCTTACATGAACCCTTCAAGTATATTTAGAATAAATCTAACTCACTGACTTGTTCCTCACACTTGGGGTTTATCTGTGATTCCAGAACCTCAAGCCAAGTCTATATCAGAAACGTTTTCTCTTTCCTTCATTGTCTAACTATCAAGTCACTGTGCATTGACCCCCCCTTTTTTTTTTCCTTCTTCTCCTTGATGCCCTTTTCCTATTGACCTTTTCTCTTTCCTTTTTTTATGAGGAAGCAGAATGAAAAGGAATTTCTTTCCCACAGTGGTGTGATGGTACTGGTCTCAGTCATATCCCCTTATTATTATTATTATTATTTTTTAAATATTTATTTTATTTATTTCCTTTTGTTGCCCTTGTTGTTTTATTGTTGTAGTTATTATTGTTGTTGTCGTTGTTGGATAGGACAGAGAGAAATGGAGAGAGGAGGGGAAGACAGAGAGGGGGAGAGATAGACACCTGCAGACCTGCTTCACCGCCTGTGAAGCGACTCCCCTGCAGGTGGGGAGCCGGGGTTCGAACCGGGATCCTTATACTGGTCCTTGTGCTTTGTGCCACATGCGCTTAACATCCCCTTATTATTATCTTCTCCCAACCTTTATTTCTCCCCCCCCGCCCCCCGTCACTGCTCAGCTCTGGTTTATGATGGTACAGGGGATTGAACCTGGGACTTTGGAGCCACAGGCCTGAGAGTCTCTTTGCAGAACCATTATGCTATCTACCCCCCCCTTCTTGTGACTAAATTATTGTGCACTATTCATCGGGAACTCTAGCAGTCAGGGTACTTCTTGGTGTTTCTGATGCTGGCTGCCTATTTTCTCTTTCTTTCTTTCTTTTTAAATTTCTTATTTATAAGGACACACTGACAAAACCATAGGATAAGAGGGGTACATTTCCACACAGTTCCCACCACCAGATCTCCATACCTCATCCCCTCCCCTGATAGCCTTCCTATTCTTTAACCCTTTGGGAGTATGGACCCAGAGTCATTGTGGGATGCAGAAGGTGGAAGGTCTGGCTTCTGTAATTGCTTCCCTGGTGAACATGGGCGTTGGCAGGTCAATCCATATTCCCAGCCCTCCCCCCCCTTTCCATATTTGGATGGGGCTCTGGGGAAGCGGGGCTTCAGGACACATTGGTGGGGTCGTCTGCCCAGGGAAGTCCTGTTGGCATCATGGTAGCATCTGGAACCTGGTGGTTGAAAAAAGAGTTAACATACAAAGCCAAACAAATTGTTGACTAATCATGAACCTAAAGGCTGGAATAGTGCAGATGAAGATTTGGGGTCTCCATTTGAAGATAGCTAGTAGGCCTATTTTAGTTATATTCAAAAGGCCTAGTTTTTTCCTGAGCCTGACCTCTGATATGCAGGAGGACCCAAGTTATTGCCTGGGGAGATGATGTCATGACTGGAAAAAGGACCAGAAAGCTGGATCAGGGAAGAGAGTAGCTCCAAAATATGGGAAAGGTGTATAAATATTGTTGACTATAGACCTCATTGATTTGAGCTAGGGCCCATATTCAGCACAGGAGCCTATGTAACTTCTGCATCCCTATAGGTCTGAGCTCACATTCTGTGGTCACAGCTAGGTACATTCCAGGCTGCACTAATTTCAGGACCCATCTTCCTCAGATGGTAGGTAGAGTATGCTGTCTAACCTCCCTTTGGAGAATGGAACATTCCCTACCGTTGCTGGTCCACATTGAGGGCCAGGTCCTATAGAGGCCCACAGAGGGGTCCATTATGTTGCTCCTGATGGAGATGACCAGTGACAGTGGTGAGAGGGATCTAAGAGGTCTAGGCCCATCATGTCTGTCAGATGATGGGGTGGCCTGCTAGTGACTAAAGAGTCATCATTAAAGTCTCTGGTTGCTTATTTCTATGGGATCAAGCCCCTACTTGTGTGATGGATTAATGGTATTTGGGAGACTTCATAATACATAAGAACTGCCTAGTTTCTTCACACATCTTTGCAGAATAGTGCCTACCTGTGTGTCCCTAGGTGCTGAGGAAACAGACATTTACAACTGACTCTCTTGTTTACTGTTACTGGACACCAGTAAGACAACTAAATAAACGTACGATTCAGTGTTAAGTCATCAAGCATCATTTGAGGGCCTGGGAAATGGCTTGCTTGGTAGAGCCTGTGCACAGTGCAGGCAAGGTCCTGGGCTTCAAGCCCCAGCACCACATGGAAACACCAGGCCCCTGGGGAAGCTCCCTGTATGGTGAAGCCATGTTGTGATGTCTTTCCCCTCTCATTGTCTCTCTGTCTGTCTGTATATCTGTCTTATCTGGAGTAAAGAAAAGAGAGTTAAAAGCTTGTCCTAGGAGCAGTAATAATGCACGTGCATGAGATTCCAGCACAGAGACAGTGATTCCCCTTCGATGAAATCTATCTATGCAGCTTTTCAGCACCAAGCCTAATTCTTGCTTCCTTTTAAGATTTATTTCATTCTTTTTCTTTATTTGTATTTTATTTATGGGATATATATAGAGAGAAGTTGAAAGAGAAGTGGAGAGACAGAGAGGGAGAGAGAAAGAGAGACACCTGTAGCCCTGCTTCACTGCTTGTGAATCTTTTCCTCTACGGGGGGCGGGGGGGGGACCAGGGGCTTGAACTTGGGCCCTTTGTATTTTGTAATATGTGTGCAGCACTGCCTGACCTGCTTGCCTGCCTTCCTCTTCCTCCTCCTTCTTTTTCTTCTTCTTTCCTTCTTTTTCTTTTTTCTTCTTTTTTTAAAAAGATTTTTTAAAAAAGACTATTTATTTATTAGAAAGATAGGAGGAGAGAGAGAGAATCAGACATCAGTCTGGTACATGGTGCTGTCGGGGATCAAACTCAGGACTTCATGTTTGAGATTCTGGTGCCTTAGCCACTGCACCACCTCCCAGACCACTTAAAGATTTTAAAAATATTTATTTATTTCCTTTTTGTTGCCCTTGTTTTTATTGTTGTTGTAGTTATTAGTGTTGTTGTTATTGATGTTGTTGTTGTTGGATAGGACAGAGAGAAATGGAGAGAGGAAGGGAAGACAGAGAGGGGGAGAGAAAGACAGACACCTGCAGACCTGCTTCACCACCTGTGAAGCGACTTCCCTGCAGGTGGGGAGCCAGGGGCTTGAACCAGGATCCTCATGCCAGTCCTTGCACTTAACCCGCTGCACTACTACCCGACTCCCTCTTTTTTTTTTTTTTTCTTTTTAAAGATGTCGTCTTACTACTTATTAATGGAAGAGAGAGAACCAGAGCACCACTCTGGTACAAGCAATGCCAGGAATCAAATTCAGAACCTCATACTTAAGAGTCCAACACCATATCCACTGCCTTGGGCCGCCACTTCATTTCCTATGAGAGGAAGATTGAAACCAGAGCATCAGTCCCGTATACACCACACTGGAAGTTAAGCCAGGAGCCTCAGACGTGCAAGTCCTGCTATGCTCTACTAGCTGAGATAGTTCCCCAGCCTGTACCTGTGTCTTAAGATGACTTTCTAGGTGTCAGGAAGTATTTCAGCCAGGAGGATGCACCATACCCCTTGGGCTCTTCCTTTTATAATCTTCATGAAGTGTTGTAATGCTCATAACTTCTAGCCTTACTGTTAGAATAGCCTAAAAAGTGTCCTTCTTATAGGTTAAGCTTTCAGCTTCATTTACATGAAAGACAGAAGTTTCTGATGACATGTACACACGCACAAACACACACCCCCACACTGTAATCTTCCTTGTGCTTTTCTTTGTTCTGAATGTTGTGGAGATAGCTTCATATTCACGGATTATACTGTTGAAAGAGCTACATAAAGGAAGCCAGAAGATTTCTTGAGCATGAATGGCATGTGTAGCTGTGAAAGAAGGGCTTTTCTTTGGAGTAAGGGAAAATTCTGGTAAAGCCTTTTCATCCTTATTCTTTTTGAAGATCCCAGTTCAGCTTCTGAGAAAGCACCAGTCATACTCCATCACTAAAGCATAGCCGGGGCCTTTGGAAAGTGTAAGCAGTGATACATTGCTTACTAGGAAGTAATGGTTCATTTTCTCTTGTATCATGCAGAATATTCACGGTTCCCCAACTAACTGGCGCCTTATCTTGTTTTTCACAGCTATACACTCAAGTGTCAAACACAGTCAGATTTTGGCAAAGTGACAATGCAGTTTGAACTAGAAGTGTGCCAGCTTCAGAAACCCGATGTGGTGGGTATCAGGAGGCAGCGGCTTAAGGGTGATGCCTGGGTTTACAAGAGATTAGTGGAAGACATCCTGTCTAGCTGCAAGGTATAACTGGTGAATGATTCCCATCCTGCGGGATGAGAACGGGGGTGATGCCACCTACACGAGACTGCTATGGCTGCTTTGGCTTATTCTAACGTCCACTAGAACTACAGACGTCAGAGCTATCTTAAAAAAACAATGTCTTTTTGTTTATAAACAAAAGATATTGCTTCGTGGATGAATGTAAGGCAAGTAATGTAAGACACTCTGTTCCTGTCTTTTAAAGTCACGCAGCCTTATACGTTACTGTTGACTTTCCCAGATTCACTTCCATGTATGAATGTCAATTCTTAAGTATGTTTCCTTTTAATGTGTGATTTCTCTCTGAAATAAAACCATTTGTGAATATGGCAGGCTTCTTCTCTCTCCCTCTTTTTTTTTTTTTGCATTTGATTTTGATCCAAAATAAAACCTCAAATGGCTTCCTGACTGTTAAGTAGAGACTATTTGGAGTATGTTTTGTCTGTTATCAAATATGCCTTGGGCAGGAAAACAGATAAGAATTCATTTGCATAATTTTTTCCTGTCTGATTTAAGTAGGATTTATTGAGATCGTTAACTAAGTCACAGCTGTGGTTACCAGAGTTAAACAACATATTTAATATGTTGAATAAAAGAGTATTGACTTCAGTAAGTGTATTCGGTCAACAATGATAAGTATCTGAACTATGAACCCTCATGAAATGTTACTTTATAGTAATATTCCTTAAATCTCCATGTTGGCCCCAAGTTTGTATTTTTATTTCATTTTATTGGTCTCTAAAGGCCAGAACTCTAGTTATATTTGAATAGATTTTACCAATTAAACTAGTTGGAGGAAAAAAAAAATAGCACTACTTCTAGCCAGGAGTGAGAGAGTGTTTTGTTAATCATTTATTCCATAGACATTTACTAAATGCTTGCTGGCATTGGGTCCTGGAGCTTGAAGATGGCACTGCCTCATTGACTTTGGGAGTTCAGAGTCTGTTAGCAGGGGCAGGCGCCTTAACTAATGTTTATAAGGGGATGGCAGACATGGGAGGGGTAAGGGATGTTTTCTTGAAGGAAGCAGTATTTGATCTATCTGCATGTGCTGACCAGAAAAGGGAGGGCAACATCCTTGACAGCAAGAATCGTGTGTGCAGAGACAGAATTATCAAATCGTATGATGTGGTTGGAGTTAAGTGCAGAAGGTGGTGATAGGTAGTACTAATTGTGGTAAAAAGTTTAATTGGAAATTTTAAAAAGTTGAATCCTAACTTTGTTATAATTTCATGAGTTCTTTTACTTAACTCACCTGTGTCAGGTATATGTTGTACAGATATTTCCTCCCAGTCAGAGGATTATGTCTTTTCACTTTAATAATATTTTCTTTTCCTGTACAGAAACTTTACAGGTTGATGTCCATCTGTTTGTTTTTGCCCATTTTAGTTCCTGAAGGCAGTTTCATGGAGGGTTTTGCCTGTGTTTTCTTCAGTGTATTTCATGGCTTTGTGTCTAACATCCAAGTCTTTGATCTACTTTAAATGAACTTTTGTGTATGGTGAGAGGTAGTGATCAAGTTCCTGTATTTTGAATGTGGCTGTCTGGTTTTCCTAGCACTGTTGAGACTCTCCTTTCTCTATAGTAAGCTCTTGACTCCTTTGCCATAAGTTAACTGTCCATATGGCCAGAAGCAAGTGTTGGCAAGGTTGCCCAGAAGGAACTGCTGTAACTGCTTGTGGGAATGTAAATTGGTCCAGTTCCTATGGAGAGCATTATGGAAACTTCCCCAGATATTAAAACTAGATTACCATACGGCTCAGCAATCCCACTCATAGGTATATCATGTGCTCAGTAGAGAGAGGGAGTGTGACATTCTTGACACAAGAACAGTGTATGCACAGGCACAAAATTACCAAATAAGTGCACTAACCGTTAGCAAAAATAAATGTACATCTGTCTTCCTCCCAGCACGATTTCCTAGAGCCATGGCATGAAAGCAACTCAAGTGTTCAGTGACATGAATGCAGATAAGAGATTGTACCCTGGGAGTATGGGTCAACCTGCCATGTTCAGCGGGGAAGCAGTTACAGAAGCCAGACCTTCCACCTTCTGCATCCCATGATGACCTTGGGTCCATACTCCCAGAGGGATAAGGAATAGAAAAGCTATCAGGGGAGGGGATGGGATATGGAGCTCTGGGGGTGGGCACTGTGTGGAAATGTACCCCTCTTATCTTATAGTCTTGTCTATATTTCCATTTTATAAGTAAAAAAAAAGGAAAAGAAATTGTACCCGTGTGTCAACAACTGTACTATAAACCAATGCCCCCCATAAAATGAGTCTTAAAAATGTGGTATATACAGAATGTAATACCCAATTATATGAAAAGATAGAGCTTGCCTTTTGCAGTATGACTGGAACCAGAGGAGCTAATGATCAGCTAAATAAGGAAGAAAGAGGACGTATACCTGATGATGTCTCTCGCTGAAGCAATAGCATTTAGCCAGGAAAGTTGCTCAGTAAGGCACTCATGGACTCTGTACCACATGTCCCAGAACAGAACAGTGGACCAGTCCTTCTCTCTCTCATTAAGTGAACAAATCTTTTCTAAAAAGAAAGGAGTAAACAAGGTAAGCAAAAGACAAACCCTGAGATTCTGATTTGGAATGGAATTTACTGGAGGGGGAGGAGTAGGGGCATCAAGATGGAGGGCAGCCTGTGGACTGTAGGGGAAGGTCTTGGTTTCTTGTTGGGTGTGGTGTGGTAACTATTTGAAGAGAGGTAAAATTGTACCCCAAAACAAAGTCTTGTAACCTAACATTCGTATCAATTTAAAAGGACGTGCATATTTCACTAAATTAAATGCTTAGGCAAAGGAGAGCTATCAAGAGACTTAATTTTTTTTTAAATTATATATATATATATATATATATATATATATATATATATATATATATTACTTGATAGAACAGAGAAGTGGAAAAGGGAAGCCCCTGCAGGTGGGTGTTGAGGGTTTGAACCTGGGTCCTAGTGTGTGGTAATGTACACTAAACAGGGTATGCCACTCTCTGACCCTGAGATTGAATCTTTTTATAATAGGTTTATTGGGGTGTAGTTCACATACTGTAAGATTCAACCCCAATCTCTGTAATGCAGACAAGAAAAATGAAAAAAAAAAAAAAAACCCATAAGGGAAATAATAGTTCTTTTTAAAATTAAACATATTTCTAAGAAACCAAAGCTATCCAAAAAGATCTGTGTACACGTATGTCCATAGCAGCACAATTTGTAATAGCTAAAACCTGGAAGCAACCCAGGTGTCCAACAACAGATGAGTGGCTGAGCAAGTTGTGGTCTGTATATACAGTGGAATACTACTCAGCTATTAAAAATGATGATTTCACCATTTTTAGCCCATCTTGGATGGAGCTTGAAGACAATCATGTTAAGTGAGATAAGTCAGAAACAGAAAGATGGATATGGGATAATCTCACTCATAGAAGTTAAAAAAACAAGATCAGAAGGGAAAACACTAAGTAGAACTTGGACTGGAGTTGGTGTGTTGCACCAAAGCAAAAGACTCTGGGGTGGGGGGAGGGCTCAGGTCCTGGAACATGATGGCAGAGGACCTAGTGGGGGTTGTATTGTTATGTGGAAAACTGGGAAATGTTATGATGTACAAACTATTGTATTTACTCTCGACTGTAAAACTAATCCCCCAATTAAAAAAAAAAGACTCTGGGGTGGGAGGAGGGTTCAGGTCCTGGAACATGAGCAGAGGAGGGCCTAATGGGGGTTGAATTGTTCTGTGGAAAACTGGGAAATGTTGCACATGTACAAACTACTGTATTTACTGTCAACTGTAAACCACTAATCCTCCAATAAAGAAATTTAAAAACGGGGGAAAACCATGCTCACAGAAATACAATCTAATTTTAGGACATGGTCACTACTTCAGAGAGACATTGGAACTCATTACTGGTCTATCACTCCAATTATTCTGCCCCTAAGTTCTTAGCAACCTTGAATCTACTTGGTGTTTTTATTGTGGAGTGCTTTTTTTTTTTTTGATATTTTATTTATTAGTGAGAAAGGACGAGAAAGAGATAGAGAGAGAGATAGAGAGAGAGAGAAGGAACCAGACATCACTCTGGTACACATGCTACTGGAGATTGAACTCGGGACCTCATGCTTGAGAGTCCAATGCTTTATCCACTGCGCCACCTCCCGGACCACTGTAGGGGAGTTCCCATATACATGGAATCATATGATATGTGGCCTTTCGAGTTTGACTTCTCACTTAGAAAACTGTTTTCAGGATTATTCATCATGTTGTAATATATCAGTCAGTACTTTATTCTTCCTTTTTTCTCTCCCTCCCTTCCTTCTGTCCTTCTCTTTTCCTTTCTTTCTTCCCTCCCTCCCCTCCCTCCCTCCCTTTCTTCCTCCTTCACTCCCTCCCTTCCTCCCTCCCTCCTTTCCTTCCTTCCCTCACTCACTCTTCCCCTCCCTCCCTTCTTCCCTTCTTTCTTTCTTTCCTTCCTCCCTCCTTCCTCCCTCCCTCCTTCCCTCCCTTCCTTCCTTCTTCCCTTTTTCCTTTCCTTCCTCCCTCCTTCCTTCCCTCCCTCCTTCCCTCCCTCCTTTCCTTCTTTCCTTCCTTCCTTCCTTCCTTCCTTCCTTTCACCTTTCCTTCCTTCCACTGGGGAATGAACCCAGGTCCTTGTACATGTGTAATGCCACCACTGAGCGTCCTCCCTGGGCTGATTACTTCATTATGGTGCACCCTTGAGGTCTGGGTTTCAACTCCAGGTCTTAAAATTGGTAAGGTGAAAGTTGTCAGGTTGGTTCAGTGTCACTTATATATTCTTCATTTACTATCAATTTCATAATGAGCGCAGTAACCCAGTCAACATTGAATTTGAACTTCCTACTTGGCACTAGTGAGACATGCATATAAGATCCTGCCATCCTAACAAACATATGAAGAATTTCTCCAGGTCGTTGATTGTCAGAGAAATGCAAATAAAGACAACACTGAAATACCACCTCACTCCTGTGAGAATGGCATACATCAAAAAGGACAGCAGCAACAAATGCTGGAGAGGCTGTGGGGACAGAGGAACCCTTCTGCACTGCTGGTGGGAATGTAAACTGGTCCAGCCCCTCTGTGGAGAGCAGTCTGGAGAACTCATAGAAGGCTAGAAATAGACCTCCCATATAACCCAGTAATTTTTCTCCTACGGATATACCCCAAGAACCCCATAACACCCAACCAAAAAGATATGTGTAAACCTATGTTCATAGCAGCACAATTCATAAAAGCTAAAATCTGGAAGCAACCCAGGTGCCCAACAACAGATGAGTGGCTGAGAAAGCTGTGGTATATATACATAATAGAATACTATGCAGCTATTAAGAACAATGAACCCACCTTACTGACCCATTTTGAATGGAGCTAGAAGGAATTATGTTAAGTGAGGTAAGTCAGAAAGACGAGTATGGGATGATTCCACTCATAAAGAGAAGTTGAGAAAGAGGAACAGAAAGGGAAACTCAAAGCAGAATCTGACAGAGTTTGGAGTAGGGCACCAAAGTAAAAATCTGGGTGGAAGGTGAGGGTAGATGTTCAGCTTCACGTGGGGTGGGGAGGGAGGGACACAGACCTTTGGTGGTGGGAATGGTGTTAATATACACTTCTATTAACGCATAGTCTCACAAATCATGATATAATTAATATGAGGGGGAACAACATAATGAACCCCTCTGTGGGCCCCTATGGAACCTGGCCCTCAATGTGCATCAGCAATGGTAGGGAATTCTCCAAAGGGAGATTGGATAGCATACTCTATCACCCAAGGATGATGGGTCCTGAAATTAGTACAGCCTGGAATGTTCCTAGCCGTGACCACAGAATGTGAGCTCAGATCTACAGGATGAAGAGGTTCCATAGGCTCCTGTGCTGACTATGGGCTCCAGATCAAATCAATGCGGTTTACAGTTAATAAAATTGATACACTTTTCCCATATTTGGTAGCTACTCTCTTCCCTGATCCAGCTTTCTAGTCCGTTTTCCAACTATGACACCATCTCCCCAGACAATAACTTGGGTCCACCTGCATATTAGATGTCAGGCTCAGGCAAAAACTAGTAAAGTCATGGAATATACCTAAAATATACCTACTAGCTCTTTTCAAAATGGAGACCCTGAATCTTCATCTGCAATACTCTTGCCTTTAGGTTCATGATTAGTCAACTGCCGGGCTAGCTTCGTGGGTGGGAGAGATGACCAGGGACTCATGGCTGAGCTGGGATGCAGTTCAATCTGTATTGATGAGCAGGGATGCAGTGCAATCAATCTAATCTCTATTCATTAGAAAATCCTGTCCTTTATATCTCCTGAGGCAGAAGTGTCAGGTCAGAAGAGGAAATACATAGGATAGGGGGTGGGGAGAAGGAAAAAGCGGGAGACCCAGTGGGGACTAAACGGTTGAAAACAGGATGTGACTAGGAGAGAGGGCAGAGTGGAAAAAGAGCAAACCAATGGGGATTAAACCAATGCCCTGTAGGCAGGGTGGGTCTCAGGTAAAGCAGTGATTATGTAAACAGACCACAGAGTTAAGCAATGCAAGTGAACCTAACGTGATGATCAAAACAGAAGGGGTCTTAGAAGCAGACCAACAGTCAACAATTTGTCTGGCCCTATATATTAACTCTTTTCAGCCACCAGGTTCCACAGGCTACCATGATGCCAAACTCACTTCCCTGGGCAGACGAGCCCACCAATGTGTCCTGGAGCCCTGCCTTTCCAGACCCCTGCCCCACTAGGGAAAGAGAAAGACAGGCTGGGAGTATGAATTGACCTGTCAAAGCCCGTGTTCAGCAGGGAAGCAATTACAGAAGCCAGACCTTCCACTTTCTCCATTCCATAATGATCCTGGGTCCAAACTCCCAGAGAGATAAAGAATAGGAAAGCTATCAAGGGAGGAGATGGGATACGGAGTTCTAGTGGTGAGAATTCTGTGGACTTGTACCCCTCTCATCCTATGGTCTTGTCAATATTTCCATTTTTTTTAATGCTTTTAAAAAATTTTTTTTAATTTTTATTTATTTATTTATTTATTCCCTTTTGTTGCCCTTATTGTTTTATTGTTGTAGTTATTATTGTTGTTGTCGTCATTGTTGGATAGGACAGAGAGAAATGGAGAGAGGAGGGGAAGACAGAGAGGAGGAGAGAAAGATAGACACCTGCAGACCTGCTTCACCGCCTTTGAAGCGACTCGCCTGCAGGTGGGGAGCCAGGGTTCGAACCGGGATCCTTATGCTGGTCCTTGTGCTTTGCGCCACCTGCGCTTAACCCGCTGCACTACAGCCCGACTCCCCAATATTTCCATTTTTATAAAAAAAAAAAAAAGGATCCTGCCATCAAGGGGTTCACAAAGTCCTCAATGAGAAGCATCGCACAAAGCCAAGAAGCATTCACATCTGTTCTTTTTGTTTCTCTTTTCTTTTTTTGTCTCCAGGGTTATTGCCAGGACACTGCCTGCACTACAAATCCACTGCTCCTCGAGGCTTTTTTCCCCCTTTTGTTGCCCTTGTTGTTTATCATTGTTGTTGTTATTATTTTGTTATTGCTGTCGTTGTTGGGTAGGATAGAGAGAAATGGAGAGAGGAGGGGAAGACAGAGGGGGAGAGAAAGACACCTGCAGACCTGCTTCACCGCTTGTGAAGTGACTCCCCCTGTAGGTGGGGAGCCGGGGGCTCCAACTGGGATCCTTAAGCTGGTCCTTGCACTTCGCGCCACGTGCGCTTAACCCCTGCGCCACCGCCCAGACCCCGTTTGTCTCTACAGAATCCTTTCTCTAAGCTTAGCAAGAGGCAACTGTCATTTCATATGAGGAGAAGGTTTGGGGCATGTTCTGCCCTTCTTACATAAAGGCATTATAAAGGCATTGTAAGGTTTCCTCTGAGACAGTCATAACATGTTGCATCAAGTCTGAGAGACGGTGCAGTTTAGCAGGAAGAATATTGGATTCTGGGATCAGGCACTTGGACTCCAGACTTGGTTTTGCTGTATGACCTTTGTTAAGTCACTGCCTGTCCCCAGGCTTGCATGCATAGACATGACACACTTGCAAACACATGTGTAGTGTTTCTCCTAGCTGACACCACAAGTGATGTCGTTTGGTGTATAATTTGGAGTAATGGATTAAAGCTTCAGCCAAGATAAACAGACACTTCACCCTGTGAATATATACATAAGTAGACACTGAAAATACAACTCTCCTAAGAGAGACACCATCTTAGACTAAATGTTTTATACTTTAGTGTTCATTCTGCTGAAGTGCTTAGAACTCCCTGTCTGGTTTCTAGACACTGAAAAGCCTTGAGCATTCACTTGATGGAGAGAAATAACTCGAATAGAAAAATACTTCAAATCCTAAAGCACAGTTACAGAGCAGAGAGATACAATTCCTTGAAAGACTCAAACAAGTTTGGTTGTTAATAAGAAATATCTTACATTTGTCCTAATCAGCATAAACTGTGCAGAAAATTAGGGTACTTGGAGGTGAGAATACTATGCTTTGATTGTGTGTGTGTTTGTTTACAGATGCTAGGAAGAAGAAATAAAGAGCTTTTTGTTTTGGGAAAGAGTTCTGTCTCTGGATTTAACATTTTCATGTTAAATTTGATTCTGTTTTTGGCTAGTTATGGGAACTGGCAAACATGGATTTGCAGAATTTCAGAACCAAAGGGGTTCTTGAGATGCAAACCTACTGCCCTTCTCTCCAACTCTTGGCCTTCCCTCCATGTCCTTCGCTGAGAGGAGGATCTTTTTTTTTAGAGAGAGAGAGATGGAAAGAAATCATAGGGGACAGGTCCAGGGTGACAAGATCCAACATCCATCATGGCTCCTGACCACGAACAGTTGGAGCCTTTCTCTTTACTCTTTTTTTTAATTAACCTTTTTTCATTTTTCCTACTTTAGAATTTCACATTACAGTCCTTTGTTCATTCTCCTCTTTTCTCTTGATAATGAAAATGGATAGAACATAAACTTAAACTCACTTGCCCTGGGTCATTGCCAGTGCTTAATAAAAGTGTATTAGTATTTGTAGTAATGATAATCACCCACAGATAATGATGTCGCTTAAAGACCAAAGGGTCTCCTTGCCTGCGAAGCCCCCAATGACCCCCACCCCCATCACCCTCCTTCAGTTGCCTAGCTTTGCTGGGTTTAATGGAGACCTTGACTGCCTTGGATAGTCATTGTCCCTTTTAAATTATCAAGGTTTTATGGAGACAAGCATTCCTCACTTAAGGGATTTCCAGACTGTCTGATGTGCTGGGCTCAGGATAACCTTGTTCCTATGTCATCATATGTCATGCTGCCTCTAGGAAATTGTTTCCTGATGTTCGCAGAAATGAACCACTTAAAAGAAAACTAAAAGAAATCCCCTTTATTGTATGCGCGCGCGCGCGCACACACACACACACACACACACACACACACCCCTCACTAGTGGAATTGGTTATACTTAGGCAAGTGGGTGAGGGTTCTGAGGGAGTTTGAAACTGTGCTGGGTGGAGGGATGGCAGGGAAGGTGGCCATGCCTTATGGAGAGGTGATGTGACAGGCATCTTCAAAAATCCAAAGATATGTGGGGGAGGGACCTGACCTTTTCTGAGTAGACCCAGTGGAGATTTAAAAAAAAAAAAAAAACAGGGCCGGGGCGACAGCATAATGGTTATACAAAAAGGCTTTCATGCCTCAGACTCTGAAGTCCCAGGTTCAGTCCTTATCACCACCATAAACCAGAGCTGAGCAGTGTTCTGGTAAAGAGGAGGAGGAGGAGGAAGAGAGAGACTGCACAACAGGTGAGATTCAGTGTGATATGAGGTAGGAAATTCATGGCTGGGAAAGGAAGGAAGAGAGCTGCCCTCATAGAATGCTCTCCAGCAGCAGCAGCAGGAGAATCCCTCCATGGGGGCCACTGAGGAGGATTAAAGGATTAGGTGTTGTTTTGATTAAATCCCTTGAGGTGCCTTTCTAATCTTGACAGGCAATAATTCTATGAGACTTTTGACCTCAAAAGGATCTAGGCTCTGAATTTTACTTTGCAGAGAAGTTCCAGTGGCTTCTTAAAATACAAAGTTCAAAAGTGAGGTGAGAAGAGAATATTCACCAAAGAAGATACATACAGAAGGCCAACAGACTTGAAAAATTGCTCCATACACTGAATGTCAGAGGAAGGCAAATAAAGATGACAATGAGATACCATATCACCCCTGTGAGAATGTTATACAGTAGAAAATGACAGCAATAACAAATACTGGAGAGGGTGTGGGGACAAAGGAACACTCCTGCACTGCTGGTGGGAGTGTAAATTAGTCCAACCCCTATGGAGAGCAGTCTGGAGAACTCTGAGAAGGTAAGAAGTAGACCTACCCTATGACCCTGCAATTCTTCTCCTAGGGATATATCCTAAAGAGTCAAACACACCCATCTAAAAAGATATGTGTACACCTATGTTCATAGCAGCACAATTTGTAATAGCCAAAACCTGGAAATAGCCCAGGTGTCCAACAACAGATGAGTGGCTGGGAAAGTTATGGTATATATACTCAGTGGAATACTATGCAGCTATTAATAATGAATCCACCTTCTTAGACCCATCTTGGATAGAGCTAGAAAGAATTATATTAAGTGAGATAAATCAGAAAGACAAAGATGAGTATGGGATGATCTTAGTCATAAACAGAAGTTGAGAAAGAAGAACAGAAAGGAAAACATGAAGCAGAATTTGAGTTTGGAGTATTGTACCAAAGTAAAAAAAAAAAAAACTTGGGGGTGGGTAGATTTTCAGCTCCACTGTAGGAGGTGGGTAGGGACACAGATCCTGGTTGGTGGGAATGGTGTTAAAATATAATCCTATTAGCTTATTATAGTCTTATAAATCACTATTTACATGAGGGGGGAATAGATTGAATATCTTGAGCTTTTCAATGCATAGACTTCAGTTCTGAGTATATATTCCTTCAATCTAATTATGGTTTCAAATTAGTAAACTGAATTTGAACACTGGGCTCAAATTGTTAATGCATTTTTCATAATAACTTTTTAATATATTAAATCATGTATAATACTAGACCAGGGAGACCAGAAGCAAATAGTCTTGCCAGTAGGTAAGATAGAGTTATTTATAAATAGCATTACATGACAAATTGTCGTAAGGTCTTGTATGGAACCTCTGGGGCTTTGCTCATTTCCCTTCATGCTTCTTCTGATCCATACCATTTGATGCTACATCTGTTGATCTCAGTCAAATCAATAACCAGGGCCACCTCCACTTGTTTCACTTCGGACTGTGTCCAGGGATGCCAGGCCTAGGATGTCAGCTCCAGTACTTGGGTGATACCTTTCCTAGCTCATAGGACTCCTAAGTTCTATTTTGGTTGGCACATCTTATGGCAGAGTTAGAGAACTTAGATATAGATGAGGACACATGACCTAGGGCACATGCACTCATGTGTACATTATTTAGGGGAAAATATATACCTTAAAGTAAAAGTGTGCAACAGTCTACAGTGATTCAGTAAGTGCACCAAGCAAATAGCAAGACTTACATAAGACAACATAAAGTACTTAATCAAATATTTTCTCCTTCGACCTAGATACCCTTCCCACCTACTTCCTATTTCACTTCCCTCAATCACGCTAAGCCTAGCCCTGTCAGATAAAGTAAGGACTCCAAGAGCTGGATAAGGACAAGGGAGCAGCACTCTTTAATAATGACCCATTTGGTCACTACCAGGCCACCCCATGATTTGGAGCCTTAGTCAGGGACTCCTGGGGTTCACACATAGAGATAATGGGCCTAGACCTCTAACAGAACCATCTCTCCACCATCACTGGTAACCTCTGACAGGAACAACATCATAAACCCTCTTGTGGGCCTCTATAGGACCTTGCCCTCAATGTAGAACCACAATGGTAGAAACTGCCCCACTCTCTGAAGGGAGGCTGGGCCAACACACTCTGCCACTCAAGGAAGACGGGTCCTGAAATGAGTGCAGCCTCGAATGTTCCTAGCTGTGACCATGGAGTGCAAGCTCAGACTGGCAGATGCAGAGGAAGCACAGGCTTGTGTGCTAAATATGAGTGGATGTGGGCCTAGGTCAGAGAGATGGGATCTAGGAGAACGGCTCTTTCCAATGACTCTAGGCCCATATGGCTAGCTCTAATCTCCAGACAAACTGAAGTTTATTCTAGCCTTTGTTAATCCAACTCTCTGAAGACTAGGTGAAGGAGTTGAAGAGGAATAAGAGAAGGGGGACCAGGCGGTGACACACCTGGTTAAGTGCACATAGTACTAAATGCAAGTACACATGTTTAAGCCCCCACAACTCCCTACCTGCAGGGGGCAGAGGGGTGGACCCTTCACAAGTGGTGAAGCAGCTCTGCAGCTCTCCCTCTTTCTCTCCCCCTCCTCTCTCAATTTCTCTCTTATTCAAAAAATTTAAAAAAATTAAGAGGCCCACAGGAGCAGTGGATTCGTAGTATAGGCACCTACCCCCAGCAATAACCCTAAAGGCAAAAAAAAGTTTTTTAATTTAAATTTTAGAGGGGTCAGGCGGTAGCACACTGAGTCAAGCGCACATGGTGCAAAGTGCAAGGACCCACGCAGGGATCCTAGTTGGAGCCCCCAGCGCCCCACCTGCAGGGGGATCTCTTCATAAGCAGTGAAGCAGGTCTGCAGCTGTTTATCTTTCCCTCTCCCCTTTGTCTTCCCCCCTCCTCTCTCAATTTCTCTGTCCTATCCAATAAAATGGAAAAAAATGGCTGCCAGGAGCAGTGGATTCAAAGTGCTGACACTGAGCCCCAAGATAACCCTGGAGGCAAAAGAGGAAAAAAAAAAAATAGATGAGAGAAGAAATATGTCATCAAAGACAAGAAAGAGGAGACCTTGAAAGGAGTTTCAGTCCCTTCAACAGGCAGGATAAGAAGAACATGGAGGCCAAGGAGTGAGAAGAGGCATTAGGTCAGTCAAGAAAGAACCAGGAATGACTTCAAGAGTGTGGTGGAGCAGAAGCTTGACTCTGAAACACAAGAGAATCACTCAAAATGAACTCAAGAAGTTCAGACCCCATGAACTTGACTGCAAGAAAGTTTCAGTAAAGAATAAACAGGTGTGACCTGTTAAAGAGTGAGGACAGGAAGGAAGGCGTTGGAGCTGATACGCTGCTCACATGGGAAGCAGGAAGGATGCTGGGTGGTAGTAGAAAGAGAAAGAACTTGAGTGTGGTGTTTATTATTTGCAAAGGGCATTTCAGGCCTATGATACTACTCGAGTTTCTAAAATAGTACTTCTTAGACTTTGGATATAATCTTCATTTCCAGATCCACAAATAGATTCTACAGATGGGGCTAGATTTAGAGGAAAAGTGAGAAAACGTTGGGTCTAAAGAGAGTATCAGAATGTGGCTCTAGGAAACTGCCCAGGGGTAGTGTTCAGGGCATCACTGACTTGCTCACTGCTGAATTCAGTGACCACAGTCCTCTGCCTGGCACCTCACACCAGGGGCCACTGCTTTCTTCCACTTGAAACTCTCTCTACTTTTGATTTTATTATTTTCTAGAATGGAATCATCTGGCCTCCTTTTTAGCCTTTACCTTAGTCTACTTTATAGATGTCAAAGGACAATTTGTAGAGCAGTCTGGAGAACTCTCAGAAGGCTAGGTGTGGACCTACCCTATGACCCTGTAATTCCTCTCCTGGGGATATAGCCTAAGGAACCAAATACACCCATCCAGAAAGATCTGTGTACACCTACGTTCATAGCAGCACAATTTGTAATCGCCAAAACCTGGAAGCAACCCAGGTGTCCAACAACAGATGAGTGGCTGAGCAAGTTGTGGTCTATATACACAGTGGAATACTACTTAGCTATTAAAAATGGT
This sequence comes from Erinaceus europaeus, assembly GCF_950295315.1. Classification (NCBI taxonomy): domain Eukaryota; kingdom Metazoa; phylum Chordata; class Mammalia; order Eulipotyphla; family Erinaceidae; genus Erinaceus; species Erinaceus europaeus. Next base: position 16,488,866 of record NC_080171.1, on the reverse strand, counting down.
GATTTTTACCTTTTTCAGCCCATCTTGGATGGAGCTTGAAGGAATCATGTTAAGTGAGATAAATCAGAAACAGAAAGAAGAATATAGGATGATCTCACTTGTAGACAGAAGTTGAAGAACAAGAAGGGGAAATACAAAGCAGAACTTGGGCTGGAGTTGGTGTATGGCACCAAAGTTAAAGACTCTGGGGGAGGAGGGAGGCTCAGGTCCTGAAACATGATGGCCGAGGAGGACCTAGTGGGGGCTGAATTGTTATGTGGAAAACTGAAAAATATTACACATGTACAAACATGTATTTTATGTTTGTCTGCTATAAACCACTAATCCTCCAATAAAGAAATTAAAAAATAAATAAATTAAAAAGAGTGTTTTGTAGACACCTATCATGGGAAATGAAAGGCTGTACCAATGTGTTAACAACTGTAGTGTAATCCATTAGTCCCCTCCACCAAAATAGGAGAAAAAAGATTCTAGACTCAGGGCTTTCTGCTCTGGGTATTTTCTTCTGCCCCACCATGGCCCCTAAATCTGTATTTTTAAAAACTTTTATTTATAAGATGGAAATATTGACAAGACTATAGAATAAGAGTGGTATATTTCCACACAGTACGCACCCCCAGAGCTCCGTATCCAATGCCCTCCCTTGATAGCTTCCTTATTCTTTATCCCCCTGGGAGTATGGACCCAGGATCATTATGGGGTGCAGAAGGTGGAAGGTCTGGCTTCTGTAGTTGCTTCCCCATTGAACATGGGCATTGGCAGATTGATACATTCTCCCAGCCTGTCTCTTTACCTAGTGGGCCAGGGGTCTGGAGATGCAGGGCTCTCCAGAAGCACAAGGATTGGTGTAGGATCCCAGTTCGAGCCCCCGGTTCCCCACCTGCAGGGGGTCGCTTCACAAGTGGTGAATCTGGTCTGTAGGTGTCTTTCTCTCCCCATCTCTGTCTTCCCCTCTTCTCTCAATTTCTCTGTTGTCCTATCCAACAGCAATGACATCAATAACAACAACAATAATAACTACAACAATAAAACAACAATGGCAACAAAAGGGAATAAATAAATAAGAAATAAAATAAAAATAGAGAATGTATGTGATCGTTTCAAGATGGAAAACAAGTGAATAAGTATAGTTAAAGAAAAGATTTTAAATTGAATTTAAATAAATAAATATAAAAGGCTATCTGCAGTAGAAACTTTTCTTCTTCTCTTATCTCTTTTGTGAACTGGCCTTGGCTAATAGATTGTTTATTTTGTTATTTATAGAGACAGAGAGAAGTTGAGAAGAAAGAGGGAAATAAAGAGGGAAGAAGAGGTGGGGGTAGATAGCATAATGGTTATTCAAAAAGACTCTCATACCTGAGGCTCCAAAGTCCCAGGTTCACTCCCCCCCACCCTCACCCCCACCCCACCCCTGCACTACCATCAACTAGAGCTGATCAGTGCTCTGGTTAAAAAGAGAGAGAGGGGGAAGAAGGAAGTAACATCAGGGAGAGACTCAAAACTCAAATCTACCAGATATAGTGTGTGTGTGTGTGTGTGTGTGTGTGTGTGTTAAATTCTGGGTCTCTGCTTTTTTTCTTTTGACCAGATGAAAACATCCCTCTTCCTCTTTACACTTGATACTCAAGTCCATCATTCCTTAAACACTGAATCTTCTTTCTTTTCTAAACACTTTAATAAGCTTGTTACTGCAACCATTTATATTTAACATTAAGGTTTCTTTTTTTAACATTAAAGTTTAATCATGAAGTTGTTAACCATAGAAAATTATTAAATAAGTGAAGTTGGAATGAGTGAGTCTTTCAGAATGAACACTTTGGAAAAGAAATCTATGCATAGAAAACAGTGGAGAATTACAATTAAGAGCTCTGGGGATCTCAGGCTGATTTGTCCAGCTATTACATAGTCATTTCAATTTAAATTAAAATTGTAACTATTTTCTAGTCTACTAAAAATATGAGGTGTCACATTAAGAGTTTTAATGGCATGTTCTCTGGGGAACGCAAAAATGCAAGATTGTAGCACATAAATAACTATATAGTGAAGAGTGAATAAATTCTCTGCCCCAAAATGAATATGATAAAGACAGAAATGACAGTGGATTATTTTATTCCCTCTAGTGAAGCGCAGCTCACACATTAAAGCAAAGAAACAGTTCACAGGGTGTCTAATTCCATATCACTTTGTCAGAACTGATGAAAAGAACAACACAAAAATTTTAACTGCTTGATGAACTCAGGCATAAATGAGAACACATATTTTGTTCCCAAAGTAAAATATTATTTTTAGTCACAGAAAGTAGGTTGATATTAATATTTGATAGCTCTGATTTATAGAAAATTGGATTAGTCAAGGTTTTAACCACTGTAGAACATATTTAAAGCAGTCATTTCTAGAGGGGGAAAATATTAAGTCAAAAGCAAGAGGTGTGACTTTTCTATAGTAGGTTAAACCCTGGTGTGTGTGTGTGTGTGTGTGTCTGTGTCTGTGTGTGTGTGTCTGTGTGTGTGTATGACAGAGAGAGAGAAGTGGGGAACATAATGTTGGTCATGTATGCTACAATAATAGTTGGTCAAACTATGTGAAATGATCTGACATGGAAAATTTAGAATTTTATTGTAATCTAAGTGAATCGAGATAAAAGATGCAAAAACTGGTGATGTGGGAAAAAAAAGAGTAAAGTGAAGTTGAACTAGGGACAAGAATGTTGCCATAACTACTGTTTGATTGAGTTTCCTGGTAGCCAAGGTAAAAAGGAACCAAAATGGTACCTTGGTACTCATCACGTACTGGCTCCAGAAGGCATGGTGAGTGGCAGAAATGACAAGTACCAAATGATTTTTTCCCCATAAGGAGTGATGAAAATTGTTTTTTATTTGCTAGGACAGAGAGAAATTGAGAAGGGGGGGAGAGATAGAGAGGGAGAGAGAGATAGACACCAGCAGACCTGCTTTGTCACTCATGAAGCTTCCTCCCCCCCCCACAGATGGGGACTAGGGGCTTGAACCTGGGTCCTTGTGCATGGTAATGTGTGTGCTCAAACAGGTGTGCCATCACCTAGTCCCTTGGAGTAATGAAAAAGTGAAATGAACCATTTCCAAACCCTGTACGTTTCACATTTTACTAGGAAATTTATAAATCAGTGAGGTTGTTTTTTTGACATAAAAACCTTAGACAGATTTAAAACATAAATAAATAAAACAAAATAAAAATTGACTTCACTTCACCTGTACTGAAAGGAACTGGCGAGGTAGAGGAGGAAGAAGAGCTGCTGTGAGGTGAAGATGGACTCTGGGGCCTTGGAGACGTGGCCAGGCTGGGGACAGCAGGCCCTGAGTAGCCAGCCAGGGCCTGCTGGTGGCAGCTTCCCCTGGTCATAGTCCTTCTCCTCCAGTTGCTCTGCTGCCTCCGTTATGTCCCGGCTGAACAGGGCCAAGTTCATCCAGGTCGCTTTCCTGCAGGAGCCTTCCCAGGCGCTCAACCTGATGCCAGCATGGCTGGGTCCTTTCCCTTGTGATGCCTACGCTGCGGGGAATGCCAGATGTGGGCATCCTCGCGAGATTCTGCCAGAACATTTTTAAAGTGGCAGAATGCTGCTCCTGTCCCAACTCCAGTGAAGGGCCTACTGTCTTCACGTTGCTACAACTTGACACCTCAGGGCAGAAGACAGTGGAGTATTCTCAGCGGTGATGGGGTACCTTGTGCTGTGCAAATGTCTCCCCAAGGTCCTGCCACCCTACACAGAGTATTATGGTACTTTCAGGGCTTTCCCCAACCAATAATGTCCCGATACATCACTCCGGGGTGTTGACCTAAAAAGTCCTGCCTCTCTCTCCTCCAGCAGCAGCGTCAGGAACCCAGGAGTATATAGGATATGGGGCGGGGAGAAGGAAGAAGCGTGAAAAGGCAAGGACTAAACCAAAATCTCCCGGAGGCAGGGGGAGTGAGACCAAACCAATGTAACAGAATGACCATGTAAATAGACCACAACGTCAAACAATGTAACAGATGAGTTCCCAGAAACAGAACTAAAAGCATACCAACAACCTTGCACAGGCATGGGTGGGGTGGGAGGCGTTGCTGAAGGCCTGGGCCCCTGCGCACATACGCATAGCTTGCTGCATCTCCTGGCCCTGGTGCTAGCTACCAGGTGGTTAAGAGGTGGCCGGGTTCTCCATCTTGTTGGTGATCTCTGTGGCCTGGAGGACAACACCGAGCCAGGCTGTGTGATGGGTAGCGAGTGGGCCTGTGTCCGTGGAGGCTGCTACTTTCTGGGTGTTGCCTCAGAAGCAGTGGCTATGGGCCACGGAGAAATAATCCTGCTGCAGCTCCCAGTGTCTCAGCTCCTTGCCCAGGCCCTCGCAGCTCTCCAGGGCCTCCTCCCTGCAGTGCTACAGCACCTCCTGAGTTAGTCCCTGGTCTGCAGCCTCCCTGTCATCCTCAGTGCTGCAGCTGGGAGACAGAAATGAGAAGTCCCTGCATGAATGCCCAGCAAGGTTTTTTTTTTCTTTCCTTTTTTTCCCCAAGTGGAAATGCATCAAATACCAAAATCCAATGAATTTTGAAGCCAATAAGTGCAGAGGTAGTAGGTTTCATGTTTCTTGCTGTCATATTGTTGCTTTTCTTCTCTGAATTTCTGGGAGAAATTTGTTGTCTAAAGCAGGGTTCTCAGACTTGAGCCGACTTTAGACTTACTTAGGGAGTTTTAAAAAATAGTAATGCAGTGGTCTGGGAGGTGGCGCAGTGGATAAAGCACTGGATTCTCAACCACGAGGTCCTGAGTTCAATACCCGGCAGCACATGTGCCAGAGTGATGTCTGGTTCTTTCTCTCTCTGCCTATCTTTCTCAGAAATAAATAAATTCTTTAAAAAAAAATAGTGATGCAGTGGCCCGGAGGTAGTGCAGCAGATAAAGCATTAGACTCTCAAGCTTGAGGTCCTGAGTTCAGCACATGTACCACATTGATGTCTGGTTCTTTCTCTCTTTCTCCTCCTATCTTTCTCATGAATAAATCAAATCTTTTTTAAAAATAGTGATGCAGGGACCATGCGGTGTTGCCCAATTGGTTGAGTGCACACAGTGAAGTGCAGAAGCCCCCAGTCCTCACCTGCGGGGGGAAGCTTCATGAGTGGTGAAGCAGGGCTGCAGCTGTGTCTCTCTCATTACCTAGCCCCCCTCCCTCTCACTTTCTTTGTGTCTCTATCACAAATTAATTAATTGGCAAAAAGATTAAAAAATAGTGACGCATGAACCCTGCCAATGAAGATTCTGTTTAATTTGAAGGGTGTGTGTACATATATTTTTAAATATCTTTTTTCTTTTCTTTTTTCTTTATTTATTTCCTTTTGTTGTCCTTGTTTTATTGTTGTAGTTATTATTGATGTTGTTGTTGTTGGGTAGGACAGAGAGAAATGGAGAGAGGAATGGAAGATAGAGAGCGGGAGAGAAAGACACCTGCAGACCTGCTTCACCGCCTGTGAAGCGACTCCCCTGCAGGTGGGGAACCGGGGGCTTGAACTGGGATCCTTACTCTGGTCCTTGCGCTTATTGCCACCTGCGCTTAACCTGATGCGCTACCACCCGACTCCCCTATATTTTTTAAATAGCTTCTCAGGTGGGCTTCATGCACAGCCAGGCCTGTGGGGCTGAACTTAGTGAAAGAACAAATGAGTAATCACCGTTATTCAGAAGAGGCAGACTCTTAAGACAGCTAATTATCACATTGATTCTTAACACCAAGGAATATTGATGTGTAGATCAGTGAAGTCAATTCTAAAGCACTTTAGTTTTCCTGCTGCATAAAATTGCAAACATCTGTGTTTTTTGGTGGTCCTTTCCTGAAAATTAGACATATTACAAACAGTAAATGGGAACCAGTTTTGCATTATTTTATTTTACTTTACTTATTTGTTTGTTTCTTTGTTTTGCTGCCAGAATTATTGGTGGAGTTCGGTGCTGGCACTATGATCCACCATTCCTGGTTGTCATGTCCCCCCCCCCCTTTTTTTCCTATTTTATTCAATAGGACAGAGAGACATTGAGAGGAGAGGGAAAGAGAAAGATAGACACCTGCAGCCCTGCGTCATCACTCGTGAAGCGGCCCTGCTGCAGGTGGGGGTGAGGGCTTGTGCACTTAGCCAGGTGTTCCATAGCCCGGCCCTCATTAAATGACTTTTTAAAAATGTCTTAAAGCATTTCCTTGTATGTATGTCGACTGAAATATTATATTGAATAGTATCTGTGCTCTGTGAAATTTGGGTATTCCTATTCTAAAAAGCATTCTACTAGGAAATGTTAAACAGGGAAACATTGTGAATTTAAAAAAATTCAACATGGGGGGGGGTCAAGAGATAGCTTTCTGGTCAAGTGAGTGACTTATCATGGGTTCAAGTCCCAGCACCACATGGGAACACCATGGATGTAGAATGTTGCTGCAGTGTTTCCCCTTGCTATTTCTCCCTCCTTCCTCTATCTTCCCCTCTAAATAAAGAAAATGATATTTAGTGGTATTGCCCATGCATAAGGCCCTGCATTCATCCCCTGGAACCTCATTTAAGAAAAAGCCCAGGGCCAGGAGATGGCTCATCTGATAGAACACACACTTTGCCATGCGCAAGGATGTGGGTTCAAGCCCCTGCCTACCATATGAGAGTCCTGGCATGGGGGGAGCAGAGGTGAGGTAGTGCTGTGGTGTTTCTTCTTATCTTCCATTTTCTTTGCCTTCTCACTTTTTTTTTGTCTCTAGTGTTATCACTGGGGCTCAGTGCCAGCACCATGAATCCACTGCTCCTAGTAGCCATCCCCACCCCTGTTTTATTGGATAGGACAGATAGAAATTGAGAGAGGAGGGGGAGACTGAGAGGGAGAGAGAATGATAGACACCTGCAGACCTGCTTCACTTGTGGAGAACGGGAGCTTCAACCCGGATCCTTGCACTGGGTACTATGTGCCAACGCCCAGCCTAGCTTCCCCTTCTCTTTCTTTATTATTATTTTTATTTAATTTTTATTTATAAAAAGGAAACACTGACAAAATCCATAGGATAAGAGGGGTACAACTCCACACAATTCCCACCACCAGAACTCTGTATCCCATTCCCTCCCCTGATAGCTTTCCTATTCTTTATCCCTCTGGGAGTATGGACCCAGGGTCATTATGGGATGCAGAAGGTAGAAGGTCTGGCTTCTGTAATTGCTTCCCTGGTGAACATGGGCGTTGGCAGGTCAATCCATACTCCCAGCCTGTCTCTCTGTTTCCTTGGTGGGATGGGGTTCTGGCGAAGTGGGGCTCCAGGACATATTGATGGGGTCGTCTGCCCAGGGAAGTCTTTTTTCTCTCTCTTCCTGTCTCTCACCCTCTATCTTAAGAGACAGACAGAAAGAAAGAAAGAAAGAAAGAAAGAAAGAAGAAGAAAAAAGAAAACATGGATCACCAGAGCTGAGAAAATTGATTTCATAAGGATTATTGTTTGGCTCTTTCCACATTCAAGTGAATGAATTCATGGCCAGAAGTCCAGAGGTGGTTGGCCGCAGACCTAATCAAGGGCTGTGACTCTGTGTCTGCTTTATGCTCTACTATGCTCATGCTTGAGATGTCTCCCCTTAGTCACAGCACAGCTGCAGCAGCTCAGAGCATCTTGTCTTCTGTCAACAGAACACCAGTACAGAAAGGGAGGGCCGCGAGAGAACCCGGCCTATTCATTCTTTATCTCAGTACCAAAGTCATTCCCATTATCCTTCAGAGAAGCAGAATGGTCCTACCACAGCCATTCATTGCTATAAAGGAGACTGGGAGAGTGCACCCCTTATCTGTATGGCCGCCACCAGAAAAAGCAGAAGGTGGAGAGGAAAGACCAGTGAGGAGGTCAGTAGAGTCCTGATTCCATCATTCATGAACCTGCTGTCCTTGGGAAGCCTCTCACCCGCAGAAGGTGGAGAGGAAAGACCAGTGAGGAGGTCAGTAGAGTCCTGATTCCATCATTCATGAACCTGCTGTCCTTGGGAAGCCTCTCACCCGCCGGTACATTGATAGGGTTTTCTGACAGAGCATTTGGCTTGCACCTGAAGAGGTTACAATGTTTTTTCTTTCCTTGATTAGAAAAGAGAATTTCCTTGGTGATTGTCAGGGTGCCTTAGTATATAAACTCTCTAACAAAACCAACAACAAAGAGAACAATTTAGCTGTTGAATTCAGTAGTTTCCAAAATGTAGTTGACCACAGAATCTTTACAAACCACTTTACAAGACACTGTTCCTGTGCTGTGTAGCTCATGTTCTGTCAAATTCTTCAGGAAGCACTGCTATGTTATACTGAATTTTCCTCAAGACAGATTCTTCATCTTTACATTTTGCAGAGTAGGGTTGGGGAGATAGTGCAGGGAGTGGTAGTATACCACACTTGCATGCTAGAGGTCCCAGGTTCAAGCCCTGATACCATCCTATGCTAGTGCTGAGCAGTGCTCTGGTCTATCTTTCTCGTGACAATAAATAAATAGAACTTAAAAACCATTTCCATGCAAGGACCAGTGTAAGGATTCTGGTTCAAGTCCCTGGCTCCCCACCTGCAGGGGAGTAGCTTCACAGGCGATGAAGCAGGTCTGCAGGTGTCTGTCTTTCTCTCCCCCTCTCTGTCTTCCCCTCCTCTCTCCAATTCTCTCTGTCCTATCTAACAACGATGACATCAAGAACAACAACAATCACTACAACAATAAAACAGCAAAGGCAACAAAAGAGAATAAATAAATATTAAGAAAAAAAACATTTCCAGAGTACCCAGTAGAACTATCAGATAACTATTTATTACGCACCTTTCACTTACAGCTTTAATCTCATTTCCTCAGGGACGAAGTCTCATCCATGCATCTCATTCAGATGATAAAGGTATACCTTGCCTAAAAGTATACTATTCTCTTTATTAACCCCAATAGCAATATTCTGATGGGTGGTGTGTTTCCCATCTTGTTAGGCTGTAAGATCCCTGAGAACAGTGTCTTAGTCCCTGCTTATCTCTGTGGCTGGCACATAGTAGTTGTTCAACATACAGTTTTATGTATTAGGCATATTGTGTTTTGTGTCCCAGAATTAATCTGCCAAACATCTTCTTGTGGAATAACTCCCTGCTTCTCATTCCACCCATATGGTGGTTCCCGCTGACCTCAGGATCAGGTGCCTGGATCAGTAAGCCCTCTCCTGGGACTTTTGAAAACTGGAAATGTAAAGAAAGGGGTCCTGAAGATCTCACACCAGGTTAAATGCACATATTATTAAGCACAAGGATCTATCTACACAAGGATGTGGGTTCAAGTCCCTGGCTCCCCACCTGCAGGGGGAATATTTCACAAGCAGTGAAGCAGACCTGCAGATGTCTATTTCTCTCCCTGTCTTTCTTCTCCCTTCTCTCTCAAATTCTCTTTTTCCTGTCCAATAAAAATGGAAAAAACGGCCACCAGGAGCAGTGGATTTGTAGTGCTGACACCGAGCTCCAGTGATAACACAGGAGGCAATGAATAGATAAATAAATAAAATAAATGAATGAAAGAAAGAAAATGTAAAAAGGACCGTATTTCTTTCTTTCCAGTTGTTGAAAACTTAAGAAGCAACCCCCAGCAGTGGCTGGCCATGAAATGTTTTTAATTAGGGAAGTGGCAAAGGCTGAGCTGCGGGGTGAGGTAGGGCTGGGTAGGATTCCCAGTCTGAGAAGGGAGACAGTCTGGGACACTGAGATCCCAGGCATATTCTGATCCTTGGTTTTTGTGAGATTCCCTTTTATCCTGCCAGGAAGTTTCTCTTTCTTGCTTAAGCTGTTTCACTTGAGCTGTTTTTCCTCTTCTGGGGAATGCTAACTGGTAGAGCTCTTTCATTTGAGTTGATTTTCTGCAGCTGGTGAATCCCAACTAAGATCATTTGCTAAGTGAATTAATTATCGTACATGAGTCAGATGGAAAAAGAAAACAACACAGGATATTCGAATTCAGGAGTGGTTACAAATGGCGAACACGGGAACAGATTTGAACTCCAACTTAGTGAACGGGGACAAAAACAGAGTGTACCAAAATCAGGAAAGGAAACACTCAGATTTCTTTATTATGTACACGGGGTCTCGGTGGGCCAGGCGGTGGCGCACCTGCCTAAGTGCGTGAAGTACTGAGTGTATAAGGGGGTCTTGAGGATCAACTGAGTTAAGGGGCGTAAACGTTCTTTAGAAACTGAAATCCACGGATCTTTTCAATAAACACGATGTGCATTCTGGAGGAGGAGGGAGACGACAAAACCCCAAACCGTGAAATCCGACCACCAGCCCTCTGCAACTGTCACTGTCCCCTCCACACGCAGCCTTCCCTGGGAGGAGCACTCAGCCTCATGCTGCCACAGCACCTGGCTCATCCAAAGCCTGCAGGACTATTCAAAGTCACTCCGCTCCTCACTCCTTGTTCGTCCTACCTGAAGATACTCTCAGACTGTGTGAAGGACACCATCAGGGCCACTGTGACTCTGGTGACTGAATAATACATGAGAGCAGCAGTCACCAAGGGAGAGTCTCCCCAAGGAGATGGTGGGTTGAGGACAAGGTTTGGTCTCCATCTGTGGAACCCGACTTTTTAGATTGATGGCTCAGTCCGTATGGATGAGGTACTTAAGCAGGTTTCTTGTACTGTTTCTTAGCTGGACTGGACACATGTATGGGAACAAAGTAGGTGATTAACACTATACAAAGGATGCCTATGTCCCATTCATTGCATCTGGGACCCACAATATCTCTGAGAACCAGAGGGGTCAGGGTTATTACCGATCGCTTTATTTATTGACAAGGAATTTGAGACCCCAAAGAAAGAATGACATGCGAGAGAGGTGATCAGTCGTCTGCAGTGACTTAAAAAACTACTTGAGATGAACTAAACTCCCAAAAGTTTTCTGTCTCTAAGGCAAGTTGAAACAGAATGATTTCTCTAGAGGAAGTGTAGATCCCAAAATTATGTTTGAACCTAATAAATTGGGGGAGATGTTTAAACATTTACAACGTTGGGGGCAGGGAGTGGTTATGCAGAGAGACTTATGTGCCTGAGGCTCTGAAGTTCTAGCTTCTCTTGGGCAGTACAGAGTCTCCCTGCTGCTGTTCCAGTCTCTGTGGAGCCACAGAAATGGAAACTCAAGAAATCATAGTTGTAAGTTGGTGCGTTTTTAGGTGATTTTTTTTTTTTTTTTAAGAGTTCTTTGTTGCTTAAACTCAGAGCTAGAAGTGGTGCAGCTCAGCTGCCTATCTCCCAATTTGGTGCCTGCTGTCCTTGAGTACCAGGTTTTAGTCCTGGGAATCACTCCTTTTCCTTCCTTCTTTCTTTCTTCCTTTCTTTCTTTCTTTCTTTCTTTCTTTCTTTCTTTCTTTCTTTCCTTCCTTCCTTCCTTCCTTCTTTCCTTCTTTCTCTCTTTTTTTCTTTCTTCCTTTCTTCCTCCTCTGCCTTTCTCCCCCCTCCCTCTTCTTCTTTTTTTTTTTTTTTGTCTCCAGAGTTATCACTGGGGCTTGGTGCCTGCACTATGAATTCACTGCTCTTGGGGGCCATTTTTTGGGTAGGACAGAGAGAAATTGAGAGGGGAGGGGAAGATAAGAGAGGGAGAATGTCATGAGCCCCTTGGAATATACCTAAAATAGACCTACTAACTTTTTTCCAAAACGGAGACCCCAAATTTTCATCTGCAATACTCTTGCCTTTAGGTTCATGATTAGTCAACAATTTGTTCTGCTTTATATCTTAACTCTTTTTCAGCCACCAAGTTCCAGATGATACCATGATGCCAACCTCACTTCCCTGGGCAGATGACCCCACCATTTGTCCTGGAGGTCCGCCTCCCCAGGCCCCTGTCCCACTAGGGAAAGAGAGACAGGCTGAGAGTATAGATCCACCTGCCAATGCTCATCTCCAGTGGGGAAGCAATTACAGAAGCCAGACCTTCCACCTTCTGCATCCCACAATGATCCTGGGTCCATGCTCCCAGAGGGATAAAGAATAGGAAAGCTATCAGGGGAGGGGATGGGATACGGAGCTCTGGGGGTGGGCACTGTTTGGAAATGTACCCCTTTGATTCTATAGTCTTGTCAATATTTCCATTTTATAAATAAAAAAAATTTTAAAAAGAACTCCTTTTGTAGAGAAAAAAAGAGAGGGAGAGAGAAAGATAGACACCTGCAGACCTGCTTCACTGCTTGTGAAGTGACGCCCCCTCCGGGTGGGGAGCTGGGGGCTCAAACCGGGATCCTTGCTCAAGTCCTTACACGTTGTACTATATGCGCTTAACCCAGTGTGCCCCCACCCCTTTTCTGTCCACAAGCCACATGTGTCTGTATTCACCTGAGGCCTAGGTGGTATTCTTTTTTTCTTTCTTGTCTTTTTCTTTCTTTTTCTTCTTCTCTTTCTTTTTTTCTTTCTTTCTCTTTCTTTCTCCCTCCCTTTCTTTCCTTCTTTCTCCCTCCTTTTATTTCTCCCTTTCTTCCTTCCTTTTGTTCTTCCTTCCTTCCTCTCTTTCTTCCTTCTTTTCTCTATTTCTCTTTCTTTTTTCTCTTTCTTTCTTTCTCTTTTTCTTTCTTTCTTTCTCTCTCTTTCTTTCTCTCCCTCTCTTTTCTTCCTTCCTTTCTCTCTTTCTCTCTTTCTTTCCTTCTTTCCTTCTTTCCTTCTTTCCTTCTTTCCTTCTTTCCTTCTTTCCTTCTTTCCTTCTTTCCTTCTTTCCTTCTTTCCTTCTTTCTTTCTTTCTTTCTTTCTTTCTTTCTTTCTTTCTTTCTTTCTTTCTTTCTTTCTTTCTTTCTTTCTTTCTCTCAGACCCGAAAGTGGTGAGCCTCAGCTGCCCCTCTCCTAGTTTGGCACCTTTACTTCCTGGTGAGCGGTCTCTTGCCCCTTTTCAGTCCACAAGCCACATGTGTCTGTACTCAGCTGTGGTTGGGTGAGTTTCTGAAGAAATGCTGGTGGTATTTTGTTGAGTTTTCAGGTGATCCTCATTGCTTCTCCTGGCTGACCTGGGACAGCAAAACGCAGCTGCTCTGACTCCATAGCCACACCGCCAGAAGTCTTCCCTTTTAGTTTACTTAAAAAAAAGTAGTATATTTAACACTTGCTTTTGAAGATTTTATATAGACATGATTTTTTTTCTCACTTTTTCTCTATCTTTCCTTTTCCTTCCCAAAGAGTTACTTTACCATTCAGACTGTTTTATTATTCTTTCTTGTTTTTATGTGGTTATCAAACATATGCAAGACCTGTGCTGAACTACCAACTACCCAAACTCTACATGTGATTTCTAATACACTTTTTACAAGATTTTATTTATGTATCAATGAGAGGTGGAGGAGGAGAGAGAAAGACAACCAGTCATCACTCTGATACATGCACTGCCAGGACCTCATGCTTGGCAGTCTGGCGCTTTATTGTGCAACCTTCTGGGCTGCTCAAGTGGCGTTTCACACATACTGGGATTAGCTTCCAGGTGTTTTTTGGAAAGCTCTTTGGTGATTCATAAGAATTACTATATTTACTATTTACTATCCAAGGAGGAAGAAAATGTAGTGCCTTCTCAAAAAAGAAAAAAAGAAATGCTTTATTATTTACTTCTTCATAAAGATCTTAATATTGTTTTTTAAAACAATATTATAGGATATCGAGTGGTGGCGCAGTGGATTAAGCGCATGTGGCGCAAAGCGCAAGGACCTGCGTAAGAATCCTGGTTCGAGCCCCTGGCTCCCCACCTGCAGGGGAGTCGCTTCACAGGCGGTGAAGCAGATCTGCAGGTGTCTATCCTTCTCTCCCCCTCTCTGTCTTCCCCTCCTCTCTCCATTTCTCTCTGTCCTATCCAACAATGAACAACATCAACAATGGCAATAATGATAACCACAACGAGGCTACAACAACAAAGGCAACAAAAAGGGGAAAAAATGGGCAGCATTCTTGCATTTAGATAGACATTGGAAAAAAAAAAGTAAGGCTACAATACATCAAGTCAGAGCTTTTCCTTTGTTACTTGTAAACTGAATTAGGAGGTGAGCCCCAGAATTTCAGAAGTGTTGAAATTCCAACTGGAGTTCTTACTCCCATACTTGCGATTAGCTCCATGTGCGCTTAACTTGCTGCGCTACCCCCCCATCCCCTTAATCCATTTTTCTGTATTGGACTGAGAGCTTTGCATTTCTTCAAATTTCCCAACAGTATACTTTATTTATTTACTGATTTATTTTTTACTATTTAAAAATTTTTTTAAAAAAATTATTATTTTTTTTCTATTATTATCATTATTATTTTGCCTCCAGGGTTATTGCTGGGGCTCGGTGCCTGCACTACGAATCCACTGCTCCTGGAGGCTATTTTTTTCCCTTTTGTTGCCCTTGTTGTTTATCGTTGTTATTACTGTTGTTGTTCTTTTCCTGTCATTGTTGTTGGATAGGACAGAGAAATTGAGAGAGGAAGACAGAGAAGTGGAGAGAAAGATAGACACCTGCAGACCTGCTTCACCGTCTGTGAAGTGACTCCCCCCCAGCAGGTAGGGAGCCAGGGGCTCGAACCGGATTCTTATGCCAGTCCATGTGTGCTTAACCTGCTGCAGCTACCACTGGCCCCCCCCTTTTTTTTTTCTTTTACCATTTTTAAAGTATTTTATTTATTTATCTTTTTCCAGAGCAATTTTGCTGAGCTCTGGCTGATGATGGTGTGAGGGATTGAACCTGGACTTTGGAGCCTGAAGCAACAATATAATTTCTTTTTCTTTTTTTTAATATTTATTTTATTTATTTATTCCCCTTTGTTGCCCTTGTTGTTTTATTGTTGTAGTTATTATTGTTGTTGTCATTGTTGGATAGGACAAAGAGAAATGGAGAGAGGAGGGGAAGACAGAGAGGAGGAGAGAAAGATAGACACCTGCAGACCTGCTTCACCGCCTGTGAAGCGACTCCCCTGCAGGTGGGGAGCCGGGGTTCGAACCAGGATCCTTATGCCGGTCCTTGTGCTTTGCGCCACCTGCGCTTAACCCGCTGTGCTATAGCCCGACTCCCAACAATATAATTTCTAACCTCTTTCTCTTCTGGATCTGCACCGTTAAGTACCTGACCATCTTATTTCTCAATATTGGGGATTTCCTGGTTTTATCTGTCTGTTTTAGTTTCTGTTGTTTGTTTGCAGGTGACCAAAGATGGAGAGAATGGGTTTCCATCTCAGGCCACTTTTTTTTCTTTTTTTAAATATTTATTTATTCATTCCTTTTTGTTGCCCTTATTGTTTTATTATTGTAGTTATTATTGTTGTTGTTATTGATGTCATTGTTGGATAGGACAGAGAGAAATGAAGAGAGGAGGGGAAGACAGAGAGGGAGAGAGAAAGACAGACACCTGCAGACCTGCTTCACCAGTTGTGAAGCGACTCCCCTGCAGGTGGGGAGCCGGGGGCTTGAACCGGGATTCTTATGTGCTTGGCGCCACCTGTGCTTAACCTGCTGCGCTACCGCCCGACTCCCTTCTTTTTTTTTACTAGTGATTTAATAATGATTAACAAGATTATAAGATAACAGTGGTATAATTCCATACAGTTCCTACTACCATAACTCCATATCCCATCCCCTCCATTAGAAACTTTCCTACTCTTTATCCCTCTGGGAGTATGGACCAAAATTCTTTTTTTTTTTTTTTTAAATATTTATTAGCTTTATTTATTCATTGGATAGAGACAGCCAGAAAAAGGTGATAGAGAGGGAGAGAGATAAGGAGACACCTGCAACCTTGCTTCACTGCCTGCCAAGCTTTCCCCCTGCAGGTGGGGACCGGGGGCTTGAACTCAGGTCCTTGCACACATGTGCGCTCAACCAGGTGTGCCACCACCCAGCCCCTGGACCAAAATTCTTTATGGAGTATGGAAGGTGGGTGGTCTGGCTTCTGTAATTGCTTCTCTGCTGGACATGGACGTTGGCAGGTCAATTCATACCTCCAGCCTGTTTCTATCTTTCCCTCGTGGGCTAGGGTCCTGGAGAAGTGAGGTCCTAGGGCACATTGGTGAGGTTATCTGCCCAGGGAAGTCAGGATGGAATCGTAGTAGTATCCACAACTTGATAGCTGAAAAGTGGTAAGATATTAAGCAGGACAAAATGCTTAATAATTAGGAACCACAAAGTAGGAATAGAGCAGATGAGAACAGGGATCTTAAGGTGGATAGAAGCTGGTAAGTCACTTTAGGTACATTCCTAGTAATTTTTTCTTGAGCTTGATAGCTAAAGTGAGGGTGGACTAGAAAGGTGTCAGAGTTGAGAATAGGACTAGAAAGCTGGATTAGGGCAGAAAGTAGCTCCCAAACTCAAAGAAAATGTATAAATACAATTAACAGTTTACCCCATCAATCTGACACAGGGCCCATTTATAGCACAGGAACCTGTGTAACCACTGAGTCCCTGTCAGTCTGAGCTCACAGTTCATGGTCACAGCTGGGAACATTCTAGGCTGTGCTCATTTCAGGACCAGTCTTCTTTGAGTGGCATGGTAGGTTGGCCCAACCTCCCTTCAGAGAGTGGGGCAGTCCCCACCATTGTAACTTTACAGTGAGGGCCAGGTACCAGAGAAGCCCACAAGAGGACTTGTGATGATTTTCCTGATGGAAGTGACCAGTGATGGTGGAGAGAGGGATCTATTAGAGGTCTAGGCCCATCATATCTATGTGGGAATCCAAGAATTCCCTGACTAGGGCCCCAGATGATGAGGTGGCCTGGTATTGACCGAAAAGGCCATCATTGAGCGAATCAGTCTCTTGCCGTAATATGCAGCTTTTGTAGTTCTTTCTTTATCTGATGAGTTTAGACTTAATCCCAGTTGTTAAAGTATTGAGTGTCATTTATGGTGTCCAAACCAGTGTTAGGTTTATGGAGTCTGGCCTCAAATTAGGGAGGAAATAGACCTCGGATTTTAGTGGGGTCTAAGTTAACCTTAAGTTTTACTGCATTTACTTGTTTGATGATTCTAATAAAGGTTGTCGTAGGGACAATAATTGTTCTTTAGTAAATATATCCTCTTTTCTTTTTCTTTTTTCTTTTTTTCAAACAGAGTTCGGCTCTGCCTTTGGTAGTATGGAGGATTGGACCTGGCACCCGAGAGTCCAGGCATGACAGTCTGTTTGCATAACAATTATGCTATCTCCCCTTCCCACTTCAAATTTTATTTTGATACTCCTTCCCTGATATGGCCAGGTGCCTGGGGTGGGGGAATGGACTCTGTTATACAAACCAGTCAGAGTATTTCTATCCACCTATCTCTGATGCCATGGTCATGTGACCCATTCCTGGTAAATAAAACTGAAACAGGATGTGAGGTATGCTAGGAGCTTCTGGGAAAGGAGGTTTCTCTTCCTTTGACTTCCAGCTACATGAGCCAATGTATTTTTTTTTATTAGATCAGTTTTAGCCAGTCTCTCAGCTCATTACAACTGAAAGCATCATACCAACTGATACATGAATCCTATACTTCTTCCTCCCTGCTAGTTTATGGTCACACTGCAGAACTGAAGGGTGGCAGGTGGATGAAGTGGAAAGCAGAAGTGAACATTGAAAGTAAAGAGGTATTGAGGGTCAGGCAGTGGTGCACCAGGTTAAGTGCATGTAGTATGAAGTGCAAGGACCTGCACAAAGATCCTGGTTCAAGCCCCTGGCTCCCCACCTGCAGGGAATGGGTCGCTTCACAAGCGGTGAAGCAGATCTGCAGGTGCCTATCTTTCTCTTCCTTTCTCTATCTCCCCCTCTTCTCTCAATTTCTCTCTGTCTCTATCCAATAAAATGAAAAGAAAAAAAAAGGTCACTGAGAGCAGGGGATTCATAGTGCAGGCACTGAGCCCCAGCAATGACCCTGGAGGCAAAAAATAAATAAATAAGTGGTATTGATTTTTCTTTTCCAAAGGAACTATGGCATTGAGCCTGGTATCTTATAAAATACTTTAAATATATGACATTATAAAGCCATGTACAGTAAAAATTATTGACACATTATATATTTTTTTAGTTTTACTACATCTGTTGCTCTCTTCCATAGACTCCAGTCTATCATAATAAATATTTGTAGAATAAATGAATGAAGACTTTCCTTGTATTCCTCCAACCTCATTTTCTATAACTCATCTTTTAAAAAAATTTTAGTACCTTTATTTATTTATTGGATAGAGACAGTCAGAAATTGAGAAGAAGAGGGAGATAACAAGGGAGAGAGACAGACATCTGCAACACTGATTCACCACATATGAAGCTTTCCTCCTGCATGTGGAGACCAGGGGCTTGAACCTAGGTCCTTGAGCATTGTAACATGTGCGCTCAACCAGGTCCGCCACCACCCAGCCCCTTGTTATTCATCTTCATGTTCCCTCCACTCCAGCCATATAGATATGACTAGTAAGTACCTTTCCTTTTGTCTACTTTCATTCCCATGCCCAGAGAACTTTTGCTCCACATATTTCTGGTTAGTTTTTCCTTGTCTTCTACACTTCATTTCAAAGGCTTGTTCACGATCAGTGTCGGAGCCTCTTTAGTGGGCTCTGTCTCCCTTTCTCAGTACGCTGATCACACCTGGTTCCTCTCTTCCATCACTTTATAGCTTTTGCTAGGTTTTGCAATTCTTGGTTCTTTTCGTGCATGTATGTATTTGCTTCCCCCAGTAGAATGAAAGTTCCTTGAAGGCAGGCGCAGTCTGGTTTGTACACATTCTAGGTCTTTTCACATAGGTCTTTTCACCAATGTGTCCTGGAACCCCACCTCTCCAGAGCCCAGTCCCACTAGGGAAATATAGAAACAGGTTGGGGGTGTGGATCGACCTGTCAATACCCATTGTCCAGCAGAGATAACAATTACAGAAGCCAGACCTTCCACCTTCTGCACCCCCAAAATAATTTTTGTCTGTTTACTCACTGGGGGAGAAATGATAGGGAGAAGATGACCAGAGGGCTCTGAACTTCAACCCTATGAGGACTTGGAGAGAAGGAAGAGGAAAAAGGGAGGGACATTCAGAAGTAGTAACAGGTGTAAGTGTGACTTGGAAAGGGAGAGAAGATGGGACCATGGGAAAAAATTGGTGAATAGATACAAATGTAGACAGATGGTTGTAGAAATAGTAGTTAATCCATATCTGCAACTTTGGGAGAACTACTGTAGCTTCCAGTGGAGGGACTGGGGACACAGAACTCTGGTGGTAGGAATGGTACTGAATTATACCTCTGTTATCTTATAATTTTGTAAGTCAATATTAAGTCACTAATAAACAAACAATGCATAGGCCTTTGTTTTATGTAGAGGAGGGTTTAGTGGTTGCTTCTTGGGATCTAAAAAAGGCAAACGGGCTAGAAAGCCTTACCTTAAGGACATAGCCAAATATATGCTGTTTTAATTGTTTTAGCTATGTGATTCAAGAGCATTAAGTACGTTAACAGTATTGTACTACAGACTACAGTTGCATCATCTTGTGTGGACTCTGTTCATTGGCTTCCCATTCCACAAACCTCTTCTCCATTGCTGCTAGCCATCACCTTACTTTCTGTGTTTATGAATTTTCCTATTCTTGGTATCTCACAAAAGAGGAATCAGACAAAATTTGCCCATTTCTTTCTGGCTCAATTCACTTAGCATAATGTTCTCAAGATTCATCCACCTTGCTGCTGGCTTCAGAATTTCCTTCATTTTTAAGGCTGAAAAATATTTCATTCTCTATTTATGTCAGGGTTTTTTCTTAGTAAACTGCTTATCCATTGATGAAACCTTGGGTTTGGCTCCTGTGACAAAGCTGCTATGAACGGTGGTGTATATGTGTCTTTTTGAGTCCCTGGTGTTAATTCCTTGGATGTATACCCAGGAGTGCAATTTCAGGATCCTGTGATAACTCTACGTCTAAACTTTTGAGCAACCACCATGCTGTTGTCCACAGAAGTGGTGGCACTTTCCGTGCCCACTGTCCCTGTTGACCTTCAAGGCAGAATTCATCCTCGACCACAGCCCAGCAGCATCTCCCATTCATCCCCACTCCCCAAACATCTGTTGGTATGCTTTAAAAAACCTCTTCTGTTTCATTTGGTTAAATCCCCCCCTGCTTAACACTATTCTATTTACATAACCACTTCATTCTATTTACATAACCACTGTTAACAAGCACCACCCTCCCTCCAGGGCATTGGTTCAATCCCCACTGGTTCATGATATGTTTTTGCTCTGCCCCCCCTCCTTGTCACACTCTGATTTTCACCAGTCACTTTTCTCTTCACCCTCTCTATGTCACATCCTGTTCACGCCCTACTTGGGAAGTATATATAAAGACAACATTGTTCGTTTTAGTTTAGTTTAGCTTAGCTTGGTATAGATTGCCCTGCGTCCTGCATGAATAAAGAGATACTGCGTACAGCTCAACCATGAGTCCCTGGTCGTCTGTCTCCCGTCAATGAAGCTCAGCCCGACATATGGTGCCCGAACAAGGGACTGACATAAGCCCTGAAACAGAGACCGGCACCAATGTGGGACCTAACCCGCCCATCGCCCAGATAAGTAAACTTGGCTACCCATCCACCATGGGTTGCCTTTCTACTTATGAAGAGGTTTGCCAAAGCCTCTACTGTTTCATCATGAGACAGTTACTCTGTCTCTGGAACATTTTGCTCTGGGCCACACTTCAGTTCCCTGACCGGGAACTTTGTTTTCTTGTGACCCTAATCATAGAGCTTAGGAGATGCACTTTCTGGATTCCCTCGCCCATGTTTCCCGAGGAGAAGGACTGCATTTTGCTCTGGGCCACAATTTGGTTCTTTATGACCGTGATCATAGACCTTGGGATATGCATAGGGATTTCCACTGGGACTTTCTGGACTTCTTCTCACATGCTTCCCATGGAGAAGGACTACTCTAATTTGAGGAGCAAAATTCTCCAGCACCCTGGCAGTCCCCAAGAATGGAGACACATGGTTAGTTCTACTCTCCTGATTGGATTCTTTCTTCGATGGGAAGACACTTTTAAAAATGGGTGCCTGAAGCAATCCAGCAGGAACAGTCAGAAGCACCCTAAATGGAATTTCGAGGGGCTTTTTGGACTAGGACGCCCTCCGGGGACTCTTGATGCTACATGGTGAGATCTGTTTCGTAAGAGAGTGGTTTGAATGACTGAATTTTTGTATGACATTGACTTAAAAAAAATGCTGGACGCAGCCATGATTTCTAGAGACATCCAGAAACAATCCAAAAAATTGTTTTTTCCCTCCTTTGATTTCTTTTTTACGTCTTGGCATAAATCTGAAATGTTTAATCCTGAAAACTGTATGAGTTATGGGCAGGGCAGATAGTGCAATGATTATGTTAATTATTCTCATGCCTGAGGCTTTTAACCATGGTTCTTCTGTTTACCTTTCCACATCTTATTGAGTTTAAACTGTTTAAACAACCTTAAAATCATACTAGAAAGGACTTCCAATTATAATGGAGTTATCAATTATAGTAAACTTCTAACCTGCTACAAGTTGTTTGACAAGTAAGTGAATTTCAGCTGTCAAGTCTTCACATGAAAAAACATCTACTCAAATGGAATTCCCGGAAATCCATTTGGAACCCTGTTCTCTGACATTGCCCACAAGATGGAATGACTACAACACACCCCCGGAAACCAATGATGTGACCTGGCACGACCTGAAGAAACAGATTCACAGACTCCAAAGATCACTCTCTACAGAAAAGCAGAATTCTGGGAGTCGGGCGGTAGTGCAGCGGTTAAGCGCAGGTGGCGCAAAGCACAAGGACCAGCATAAGGGTCTCGGTTCAAGCCCCTGGCTCCCCACCTGCAGGGGAGTCGCTTCACAAGCGGTGAAGCAGGTCTGCAGGTGTCTATCTTTCTCTCTCCCTGTCTCCCCCTCCTCTCTCCATTTCTCTCTGTCCTATCCAACAACGAAGGCATCAATAACAACAACAATAATGACTACAACAATAAAACAACAAGGGCATAAATAAATAAATAAATAAATATTAAAAAAAAGAAAAGAAAAGCAGAATTCTGGTGGCTGACATTCCCCATCGAGACAGACATGCAGCGTTTCATCCCTTGGCATTTTCTTCTGTGGTCAGCTACTTTGGACTGACACCTCCATCGGACTTACTGGTACACGCTGCTGTGTTTCTCAAAGATTAACTTCAGCCAATTGCCTTGAGACTTTATAGACCATGTTCCCTCGCCTGCAGGCTCTGTCCCAAGAGGTAGAAAACTCTCCCTCCTTATCAGGTTATGCCCACAGAGGCATGAAACACCCTTTGAGGCAAGAGATGCCCCCAGAGGCATGAAGCGCTCCCAGAGGCAAGACATGCCCTTTCGCCTGCTAGGCCTTGCCCTTTGAGACAAGAAACATTCCCCTTGGCATCACACTGGTTATTGCTGCTCGCCTATTTTGTTTTCCATGTCTTATGCCAGTTCTTTTGAAAACACCTGTATGATACAGGTTTCTGTTCACCCCACAATCCTGATACTATGGCCACTAGTTAAAAAGAAAGGGGGAATTGTTGGTATGCTTTTAAAAACCTCTTCTGTTTCATTTGGTTAAATCCCCCCCTGCTTAACACTATTCTATTTACATAACCACTTCATTCTATTTACATAACCGCTGTTAACAAGCACCACCCTCCCTCCAGGGCATTGGTTCAATCCCCACTGGTTCATGATATGTTTTTGCTCTGCCCCTCTCCTTGTCACACTCTGATTTTCACCAGTCACTTTTCTCTTCACCCTCTCTATGTCACATCCTGTTTATGCCCTACTTGGGAAGTATATATAAAGACAACATTGTTCATTTTAGTTTAGTTTAGCTTAGCTTGGTATAGATTGCGCTGCGTCCTGCATGAATAAAGAGATACTGCGTACAGCTCAACCATGAGTCCCTGGTCGTCTGTCTCCTGTCAATGAAGCTCAGCCCAACAAACATCCACCCTGTACACAAAGCAGATGTGGCTGTCCCACTTATTAGAGGGGAAAAAAGTTGCATTAATAGTTAAAAGTGTGGTATTCTAGCCGTGTCTGGCAGTAGTTGATTGATGGCCTCCATTACACCCCATTAGATATTTTATTCTTGTTAAATGAAGAGCAGCCAACTTTGTCAAGTATTTTTAGTTCCCTCTGGTCTTATTGGTCCTATCTATTCTTCAGGATACCCTGAAAATGGCCACATATGGCTGAGTGTCTACGGGACGGATGGCCGTACAGCTGGCGTTCATTGGCCACCAATTTACCCCAGCCCCCTTCATTGTGAGCCTGACAGCGCCAGGGAGCCTTGTAGATCTAACCAAATATATCTATTTTCTAATTGTCTATTTATCACCTTCTGGGGATTTGTGGGCTGCCTATGTGAAGGCAAAGAGGGGATGGCCTTGAACAATGATCCTTGTCAAGACTCTCGCTTGCTCTAAATTAGGGCCTAGTTGCTAAATAACTAATTTAGTCCCGCTATCAAGCTGAAAAAGTGGGTATTCAGCGCAAAGTGCCAGCTGGGGAATTGATTATGTCTTCTCTCAGTGAGTGTGATAAACCTGCCGCAGAGCCACTGTGGAAGGCTGGAGATGGCTCCCCAGGGACACCGGCGTCATCACTGAGTGTGGGCAGAGGTGCAGGTCTGCTGCCAGTGTGGCAGCTGAAGTCTGGGCCACTGGACCTACCTCCCTGTGCACCCCCACAGCACCTGTGGGGAGTCTGACCCTCAGGTCTCCCCCCCCCCCCGTCTGTGGCCCCTGCTGGGAGCTGTGGGGATGGTGTTTGCCTCTGTCAGAGACCAAGAATTAGAGGACAGTCTGACAGCCCCAATTTCCAATTAGAGTGAGATTATTGAAGGTATCCCAGGCCTGGGGTGAGGGAGGTATGAGGAAATAGATGGCAATAGGAGGGTCTTCGGAAAATGGATTAACAGTAACTATAAGGTTTTGAGTTGCGAAGGGGGGTGGGTAGCTGAAAATAGAGGCATTATTTAAATATGTGAGAAATTTAACCACAGCAGCTATCAATTCCTCAGCCCTTCCTCCCCATGCCAGGTGCCGTGACTGGACTCCTCCATTCCATGATCTATTTGAGTCTTCTCAGTAGCAAAGGTAGGCCAAGGTTTCTACTCCAACTGGCACTTGAGGAAAAGGTATTTGGAAACATCATCTCATCAACTTGTCAAAGAAGAGTCTGTTCATAAGTCTTTTCAGTGGTGCAGGGGATTGAACCTGGGACTTTGGAGCCTCAGGCATGAAAATCTCTTTGCATGACCATTATGCTATCTACCCCTACTCTAACTTTTTCTTTCTTTCTTTCTTTCTTTCTTTCTTTCTTTCTTTCTTTCTTTCTTTCTTTCTTTCTTTCTTCTTCCTCCCTCCCTTCCTTCCTTCCTTCCTTTTTTACAATGCCTAGAATGCTTCCTTAATTCCTTCATGGAGCTGGGGCCTTGTACACACAATTTCACTGCTATAAGCTATTTTTTTCTCTAGAGAGACAGAGAGAGGGAAAGACACCATAACACTAGTTCTTTCTCCAGTGCCAAAGCATCTTCTAGGTGGTATTGGGCTCAAACCTGGGTCTTGCGCATGGCAAGTCAAGCACCCTACTGGGGGAACTCTCTGATCTGATGATGCCATTTTCTGAAAAAAAGGAAGGAAGAAAGAAAGAAAGAAAGAAAGAAAGAAAGAAAGGAAATTCCAAGTTGAACAAAGTGAACTGATCTCTATTTCCCTTATGGTTGTGCACCAGAAAAAGCCAGTATAAATGAAGGCAAGCCTATTATCCTTTTGTGCTCGAGTGTAAGATGGAATTAGAGTCTAGATTCAGAAAATTATAATATATTTTAACCCCCACAGATGTCTCGTTAAAATTCAGATATAAGCGTGTGAGACAACCCAGGCCTTGCCTCTCTATCACTCGGGGTTGGTTCTGCCCCAGTGAAAATCATTGAACTATATACAATACAAGTAAATAAATGAGATCAAAAGTATCTACAGTGATCGAAACAGCACTTGGTGATGAGCTAGAGAGTGTGTGAGGGATGACTTGGATAGGGATGTCCAGATGTCTGCTCTATGCTAAGTGAGCCCTCGAAAGCCAGAAGAGGCAGAAGAAGCACCGGTAGCCTTCTTTACTGTGGGCTCATTACTCCATGAAGAAAAAAACCGGTGGTGCATGGGGCTTGGGGGCTAGTGAGTTGGTGGGTGGGGCTGGAGGTCCTGAAGTCCCAGCTGGGTGCTGCCCTAGTGGGTGCTGAGTGATCCAAGCCAAGCCCCTCTTTTCTCAGTCAGCTGTCTCGTTTGTCAGATGGGAAGAACGAATGTTTCACCGCCCTGCTTCCAAGCTAACGAGAAGACCCCCAGTGACAGAATCATGTGCTTCCTATACTCAAATTCTTTTATTACTGGATAGAGACAGAAGTTGAGAGGGGATGGGGAGATAGAGAGACAGAGAGATGCCTGCAGTCTAGTTTCACCACTCTTGAAGCTTTCCCCCTAAGGTGGGGGTCAGGGGCTTGAACTTGGATCCCTGAGCATTGTAATGTGTGCACTTAACCAGGTGCGCCACCACCTGGCCCCTCTAAAATTCTAACAGGACCTGTTTCCTGTTTGTAGCAAGAACAATTAGAAAACAACTCAAAAGAATTAAAAAAAAAAGAAAAAAGAAAAAAAGGAGGTTGGAGAGGATTCGGCTTAAAAAGAAAATCAGCACATGCCATATCACTCAGCAGGGTTAGGGTTAGCATTGGCTACTTATTAAAATCATAAGGTCATATGGAATAATGCCTGTGCTGTACAAGGGTGTTCATGGGTGTTAAGTCAGAAAAGCAAGTTACAAAATTCATTTCTCGATAACTGGACACCTTTAGAGTCAATTGGGATTTTTCTTTTTATATTTTTTTCTTTTTTGGGATTTTTCTATATAATGGCAGGTATCATTTCTGTAATGAAAGATGTAAGTCACAGTTTTGAGGTTTATAACATTATGTAAGTTTTTTCTTTTTCCCTTTAAATCACTTTATTTGGGGGAGGAGTAATGGCTTATAAAGGAGTTATTGTTACATGTGTGTAGTCTCCTAATGGATTTTAAAAATTAAACAAAAATTTTTATTAGCTTTACTTTTTTAAAAAAATTTATTTCTTTATTGGGGAATTAATGTTTTACATTCAACACTAAATATAATAGTTTGTACATGTATAACATTCCCCAGTTTCCCATTTAACAATACAACCCCCACTAAGCTTTACTTATTGGATAGAGACAGCCAGAAATCGAGAGGGTAGGGGAGATAGAAAGAGAGACACCTGCAGCACTGCTTCACCACTCAAAAAGCTTTCCTCTGCAGGTGGGGACCAGGGGCTTGAACCTAGGTCCTTGGGCATTATAACACAGGCACTCAACCAGGTGCGCCACCACCTGGCCACTCTTACCAGATTTTGAAGATACTGGTTATAGACCAAAAGCCCAGCTAGAATTTCTGTGCTGAGTCTGTGTAGGGGACCAGTTGCTTTCTCCTTTCTTTCATTCCCCACATGCAAAGATAGTCCATGTGGCCACCAGCAGCACAGGGAAAGCTGTGTTCTTCAAGGAGTACTTGGTTTTCTTTCTAAATTATATTCTTTGCCCTCAGAACTTGAGCTGGGTAACTCTGGTTTGTACAGGCAGACCTTACAATGCCACTGCTTCTGGGCTCAGTGCCACCCCCATTTCTCCCCATTCTTTCCCTCCCCGCTCTCGTCTCTCATTAATTTAGCTTTGAGGAATAAAACCCAGGGTCTTGTGCCTATGCTACACTGCTGAGCTCCCTTTCCTGTCCACTTTTTAGTCTATATTTTTAGAGGGAGAGAAAAAAAATAGAGAGACACAAAAACATTTCCCCACCATCCATAGAATTCTTTGGTGCTGTGTCTAGTACTCCCATGTGGTGCTAGAGATCTGACCCAGGATCTCATGCGTGGTTAAGCAAGGACTCTACCCTCCAGTCACCTCCTGGGATCAGTAAAACCATGGCTGCCTAAAAGGGAGACATCCCCATTTTATAGGTAAGAAAAACTCCAGAAGGTAGGGGGAGATAGTGTAATGGTTATGCAAAAAGACTTCCATGCCTGTGTGTTGAACTTCAGAGCTAGCTCTGAGTCACTGAGCACAGTTTTCAACACTTGGAAGATTAATTATTGGCCAGGTTTTCATGTCTTTATAAATGCTTCAGGTTAAATACTTACCTTGCCATCTGGCTGGGAGACTCAGGGTAGCAGAAGAGAAGGCTCCAGTGTGCTCACTGTGTCCACAGAGGAAACGTGCAGTAACGATGCTGTCCTTTCCCTGGGTCAGGATTCTAGCCCTGCCACCACTCTCTCTCTGATCAGACTTGAAGCTGTCATGCCAGTGGGTCAGCTGTGGAAGAGATGACAACGAAAGGGCGCTGGGGACCTGGGAGGCAGCCCTTGTGAAGTCCCCAGCTGAGAGGGAGTACCTTGAGTTTAGCCAAAGACTCCAACATCTGGCTGCTAATTTATTACCTTTCAGAAAAAGATTTACCTTCTATTTCAAGTCTTCACTAAATCTTTCATGTTATAGGACTTACTCTCAGTCACTTAACTGACCCCACAAAGCTCTATTTGGGGCTGACATATCAGTTCCCAATAACTTCAATCAATACCACACTTTAAATGCTTATAAAGGTCACTTACTGGAGAAAAAAGAAAAAGAGACAAAAAAACTAAGAGCAGATTTAGTCATTTTTCCTTATAATTGCAAATGTTGGATGTTGTAAACAAGCCTTTTAAAGACCCCTTAGAAAAACAATACACTAAGTGGTTACTTTGCAGAGCTCATGAATAGAGAATGGGGACTTGGGGCTAGGAGTTATAATTTTCAGTGACAGCATCATCCAGAGATGCAAAACACTCTGTATCTTAAATGACTTCGACAGAAGTGGAGAGGATGCAGTCGGGAAAGCTGTGTTAGATGACTTGAGAAGGGTTGTAGTAGTGACAAAGATACCAATGTCAGAGACAAATATGAAGGGAGTGAATATAATTGTCCTCTGAATTAACTGTGAGCATGGAAAACAGTATTTCTACATATGCCTGTCATTCCTATAAGGCTTTCCATGAATATTTAATTTTTCAGCAGATTGTTATAATTACAGTGTTGGTATATTAATATATTTTATATAAGTTCTTTTATGTATATGTGTAATTTGAATTTATTAAGAAAGTAGACAAGCTCATCTTTATTGCTAAAAAGCTTTACATACAAGTTAGCCAAAAGCTTTGTTTCTTGGAATTTGCTTTTATATATTATTATTATTTATCATCTTTGTTTATTTATTGGATGGGAACACCCAGAGATCAAGAGGAATGGGGAGATAGAAAGGGACACCTGCAGCCCTGCTTCACCCTCGAAAAGCTTTCCCCCTGCAAGTGGGGACTGGAGGGCTGAATTTGGGTCCTTGCACATTGTAACATGTGCGCTCAACCAGGTGCGCCACCATTGACCCCTCTTGGAATTTTCTACTGGGAGAAGAGAGCCCTGCCTATACTGGGGTTTGTCACACAAGCAGACATATTTAACGAAGGCAGGAATACAGTGAGAAAGCATGGTGGAAGGGTGACTAGAGTCCCTGACTACCAGCTGAGTCCCCCAAGGTCTCTGTCTCCTTTCTCTTCTTGACTGTGAGGGTGGCAAGGAACAAAGGGATGTGGATAGTTGCCCAAGATCATGTCAAAGGAAACCCAAGGTCTAAGGCAAGCCAAGAAGTGACAGTAGACAGCCAAGTAAACCCAGTCTGGTAGTCAAAGACTGTTCTTCCTATATGGCAACTTCCCTAATCCTGAACCTGAGCTTGACCTAGAGCGAAACAAAGAGCAAAAGCTCTCGAAAGAGAATGCGTGTGTTGCGATGGAGAGGATGTGTCTGCTAGCTGGGGCAGGCTGTTATCTAAAATAAGTTGTGGGTGGAGGGAGATAGCATAATGGTTTCTGCAAAAAGACTCTCATACCAGAGGCTCTGAGGTTCCAGGTTCAATTGCACCACCATCAGCCAGAGCTGAGCAATGCTCTAGGGGGAAAAAAAAGTATGTTAAGTGTGGCATTAACTACTTTTGATCAACACTCCCTAAAGTAATTTGGAACATACATATATGGCCCTTCTTAAACATTTTAAAACTGGCATCAAGGATATATTAAACAATTTAAAATAAACTATTTAAAATAATTGCAAAGGATATAGTGTCAGGTGTATTATACATAAAGACATTGTAAGATAAAGTTCTCCTATTGCTGTGTCCAATAAAATACAGACCTCATAGCAATTGATATCCACCACCATGCTTTTAAAAAATACATGAATGAGTTCTGATTTACCAGTAGGAAATTGTATTTCTGATCCACTTCCCCACAGAATTTTATTCTAATGTAATGTATTTTTATGCTTGAGAGTCTTTTATTGATTTTCCTATCATACTTCTCTGCAACAAAAAGATGTGTATAAATTGAATTTTTTATTTCCTGTGACCATAAGTCTCTAAGAATTAAAAAAAAAAATCTCGATTGAGCTATCATCTCAACTCTTAGTAACACAAACTTGAAAAATTCAAAAAAAGACAATATGGATATGTTGTGAATTAATAAACAGTTAAATGGTATTGGAAACGTTTCTCTTAATGGGATATATGAAGACAGGCTTGCCTCATCCAGTCACACAAGTCTGTGCACTGCAAAACTGTAGGGAGAATCAGCCACACAGACTGTGACCCAGTGGTACTCTCTGGAATGAATTATGCCGTGAGCACCTGTATAGCTGTAGGTGCTGTTACTGGATGTGGGGAGAGATGGTCAGAGTGCCTTGATTAAAGGTGACCATGAGGGCTGCAGAGATAGCATAGTGGTTCTGCAAAAGACTTTCATACCTGAGGCTCTGAAGTCCCAGGTTCAATCCCCAGCACCTACATAAGTCGGTCCTCAGCTGTGCTCTAGTCTCTCTCTCATTATAAATATATCAATAGGGCTAGGGAGAACCAGGGCCTCATGCTAGCAAGTACTATGTGCAGCTGACCGAGCCATCTTCCTGACTACTTTTCAGGAAAAAAAAAGCTTATTTATTAAGTTTATGAGAGAGATAGGGCATTTTTGCATATATTGTATTATTGGCCTTATTATACTAACCTATTATGAGTCAGGTGCTAAAGATAGATCCAGGTGCTTTGCACATTTGTATATTCAAATCTCATAATAACAATCCCACAAGGTAAATGCTTACAGACCTTGGGTTCACGCATCACCAGAGAACAGCCTCTTGCCTCTCCCTGAGATAGCTTCCTGAGACGGGATGCCAGGTCTCTGACGGAAGAGAGGCAGTTCATTATCCTTTACTAAGCTTTATTTATTTATTTTTGGTTACAAAAGTTCCTTGGAGAGTCAGGCAGTAGCGCAGCGGGTTAAGTGCACGTGGCACGAAGCACAAGGACTGGCATAAGGATCCCAGTTCGAGCCCCTGGCTCCCCACCTGCAGGGGAGTCACTTCACAGGTGGTGAAGCAGGTCTGCAGGTCTGTCTTTCTCTCCCCCTCTGTCTTCCCCTCCTCTCTCCATCTCTCTCTGTCCTATCCAACAATGACAACATCAATAACTACAACAATAATAACTACAACAACAATAAAAAAGGGCAACAAAAGGGGGAAAAAAAGTTCCTTGGATTTTCCAAGAAAGAATAAATAAAAACAGTAAAACCACTGTTGGAAAATTTGGCTTCAGTTCATTTGGACTTGCTTCACATTTTCTTTTTCCTTCTTATTTTTCTTTTTAAAATATTTTATTTACTTTTAAAAACATTTATTTTATCTTAAAGAGAGAGAGAGAGAGAATGATACAAAAAGAGAAAGACCAGAGCATGGCTCAGCTCTGGTTTATGAGAGTGCTGGGGATTGAACCTGGGACCTCAGAGCCTCAGACATGAAAGTCTTGTGCAGAACCACTGTGCTGTATTCCCACCACACTCCACATTTTCTATAATTATTTAACTCTAAGAACACTTCTGAAATATGGCCATGTGCCAGGTATGCAGTTAGATATTACTAAGGGCACTAGGAATTAAGAAAAGATGTTATTCCTTGCCTCAGTCCTGTCACTTGACATGTAATTTTGTCTTAAAGTTTGGGAAGACAATTACCAACAGGGAGATGCAGCAATCAGAGGAAGGAGTTATTCTCATGTTAGGGGGAGGTGTCACAAAGGCTTGATGAACACGGCAGGGTTTGAACTGAAATGTCATTGCTGGAAAGTTAATTTAGTCCAAACAGGCAGATTAAGCTGAAGGGACTAGAGAGCTTTTGCCCTATGGTTTTAGCTTGAAATATCTGAGATTATCTGCTAACATGCTAGGGAACTCCCATGCCATGTCCGTGACAAGTTCTAACCTTAATTATTTATTGGGCAAACTATTACGCAGTAAATGATTAATCTCATTGTAGTTTTATTTTGTGAAAATAATCTGTTAAATACATTTGAGCATCTCGTTGAAAGAGAACAAGAATGAGCTCACAGCCAAGCCACTCTTCTCACTTCCCTTGCAAGTAGAATTGCTCCGGAACTCTGCTGAGTGGAGCCACCATTGGGTCCTGCACACCTCGGGGGCTCCATGAGCTTTACCACACTCGACCTAACTTCCATGATGTGGTCCACCAGCCACTGAACAGGACAGCGCCTCAGACAGAGTCTGCTAGTGCCTACCTGGTGTCCCCTTGTGGTGGGAAGTGGGGGCCTCCTCCCTAGCGCGGGTTTTTTTTTTGTCCTTTGTCCTGTCCTGAGGCAGGTGAGACAGAGAAACCCCTCTGAACAGTGCTACCTGTTATGGGAGAGATGTCCTGTTGAGGGACCTCATGGGAAAAACAGTCTTAATAGTCTGAGGACCAAAGTGGGCAAGAGATGCTCTAGCACTTCCCTGGGCAGTGCCTTTTCTCCGTATATTAATTTTTCCTACGATGCTGGGCCATTTGACTTCTCTGATGAAACAAGCTTTGTGACTTCATGCCTCATTTCTCTCTCTCTCCCCCCTCTCTCTCTCCCTTGCCCCCCCTCTCTCCCCCTCCCTCCCCCCTCCCTCCAGGATTATTGCTGGGGCTTGAACCTACTGCTCCTGGAGGCCATTTTTCTCCCATTTTGTTGCCCTTGTTGTTGTTGCCATTGCTGTTGTTGGACAGGACAGAGAAATCCAGAGAGAAAAGGAAGACAGAGGGAGAGAAAGATAGACACCTGCAGACCTGCTTCACCACCTGCGAAATGACCCCCCTGAAGGTGGGGAGCCGGGACTCTAACTGGGATCTTTATTCGGGTCCTTGTGCTTTGTTTCAGTGCTTAACCCACTGTGCTACTGCCCAGCCACCCCCATGCCTTATTTCTCTACTGTTAATCGTGATAGTTCATTATTTTTTAGTTATTAAAATGATCTTTATTTGTTTATTGGATAGAGACAGCCATAAATCAAGAGGGAAGAGAGTGATAGAGAGACAGAGATAGAGCCACACCTGCAACACTGCTTCACCTCTCGAAAAGCTTTATCCCTGCAGGTGGAGACCATGGGCTTGAACCCAGATCCCTGCGCATTGTAACATGTGCACTGAACCAGGAATGCCACGACTGGGCCCCAGTAGTTCATTTTTCTTTTATTGCTATGAACATTTTTTTGGAGGGTTCTTTTCTGAGTAAGTCTAGAATTTCAAGGCAATGGATTCTGCTTTGCCTCTAACACCAGCGCCATTCATTGAGTTCCTGCTATGTACCATCTCACCTCATCTTATTTCATGCTTTAAAGTAGGGAATAGTGGTTGCATGTTAGTGAAGAGGAAACTGAGGCTCAGAAAGATGAAGTGACCTGTCAGGACACAGCTGGTAAGTGGCAGACTGAGCAATTGAACCCACGTCTCGCTAACTCTAAACAGTTTTTGTTTTTTGTTTGTTTTTGTTTTACCAGAGCATTGCTCAGCTCTAGCTTATGGTGGTGTGGGGGATTGAACCTGGGGCTTTGGAGCTTCAGGCATGATAATCTCTATGCATAACCATTTTGCTATCTACTCCCAACTCTATAGACAGTTTGTAGCCCACCCAGAGACTCTTGAAGTAGTTCCTGTGGGTCCCTAATATCACATCTGTTAGGAGACACAGCTCAGAATAGGTGGGAGCATAGCTTCCTTGATCCAAATGTGTCATCAGTGCAGTGTAAGGACAGGTTTCAGCATTACTGTGTGGCCTTGGGCAAGTCATTCACCCTCTCTGGACCTGAGGTTTAGAAGAAAGAATCTGGAGTAGGTGATTCCTCAGGGGCTTTGTATTTACAAACTTCTGCTTTAAATGCAACGGTGAAGTTCAGGGCTTTGTGAAACTGTGACCCATCTGATATTCTCCCCAACTTGACCTTTTCTTGAATTCATTTTATTAATTCTCTTATTCATAAGAATGCACTTTCATTTCATGGTTCCTATGTTTAGTGCTTTCTCCTGATGATGCTTCTCTTCGCCGGTATAATTTTTTGTTCCATTAATTTCCAAGGACCATTTTGCCAGACCAGAGTCTTAAGAATCATTCACACCTCTTCCATTTGTCTAACCAACCGATCATCCATTTCTCTCCAGAAATAATTGTGTGCGGTTCAATAAGCTTATTGTTCAAATCTGTTTACATTTCAGGATGCATCTCCTCAGGATTTTCATAAACGGTCAAGTCCCTTTCCAATTATCATTACTGTATCTGTTTCCCCAAGCTTTCCAAATGTTTCAGTTTCTTCAGCCTCAGGAATAGCTTTTAAAATTTGTTTAAATTTATTTCTTCCCTTAGTACTGAAGACAGGTTTTAAATGAGAGAAGCACAAATTCATCTCAAGCTTTATTTGCCTCTGTTTCCCCAACTCATGTGGGCTAACAAACCCTCTGGAGGTGATGGTTGACATTTTCTGTCTTCAAAAGGGCTTTTATTTTTTAGTTGCCCAGTAGGGGGTCACTGGGTCTTTGCAGCTGTTCTGGGCAGGAGAGATAGTGAGCAAGGCAGGTGTGAGTAGGGTCGGGGATGGGAAGGAGAAAGAGAAGCAGGAACAAGAGAGATGTTTCATTAGCTAAGACACTGTCTGCTTCGTGTCAGGAAAGACAGAGAACCAGTTGCTAAACTAGACCCAGGTCGGCCTGCTTCTGAACTCTCACAGAGGTGGGGTACTACATTAAACAAGAGCTTGGGGGGGGGGCTTTCAATTATTGGAAAACTCAGGACAGATGTCAAAATGTATCATCCTAGTTTTTTTTTTAAATATTTATTTTATTTATTTATTCCCTTTTGTTGCCCTTGTTGTTTTATTGTTGTAGTTATTATTGTTGTTGTCGTTGTTGGATAGGACAGAGAGAAATGGAGAGAGGAGGGGAAGACAGAGAGGGGGAGAGAAAGATAGACACCGGCAGACCTGCTTCACCGCCTGTGAAGCGACTCCCCTGCAGGTGGGGAGCCGGGGTTCGAACCGGGATCCTTATGCCGGTCCTTGTGCTTTGCGCCACCTGCGCTTAACCCACTGTGCTACAGCCCGACTCCCATTCTAGTTCTTCTTTCTTTCCTTCTTTCTTTCTTTTTTAAAAAAATATTTAGTTTATTGATTATTGGATAGAGTCAGAGAGAAATTGAGAGGGGACGGGGGAGAAAGAGAGAGAGAGAGAGAGAAAGAGAGAGAGAGAGAGAGACACCTGCAGCCCTGCTTCACCACTGGTGAGGCTTTCCTCCTGTAGCTGGGGACCTGGGCCCCTGTGCACTGTATTATGTGCAGTTAACTAGGTGTGCCACCATGACACCCTCCCTTTTTTTTTTTTTTTTTTTTTTAAATCAGGCCACTGCTCAGCTCTGGTATATGGTGATGTGGAGTGAACCTGGTACTTTGGAGCCTTGGGCTTGAGAGTCTTTGCATAGCCATTATGCTATCTATCTCCCACCCTAAAAATGCATCTTGGCTTTTTCAACAACCCAATCGTAGCTGAACATGTGTGAAAGTGGGAATAGTAATAGTTGTTGCTACATGAGTTCTTGTGGGAATGCATTCATGTAGCCACTTATTCAATTATTAATTAGGGTTCCACAGTAAGCCAAACTCTGTATTAAGCACCGAGGATATAGTAGACAGCAGAGCCCAGGTCCCAGCTCAGTATTGATGGAACTGGGCAACATAGATCAGTGTTAATTGCTCATGTAAAATTTACAAGGACTACATGGAAGTCCACACTGCCCTTGAGGGAACCGTGGGAGTTTAAGGTGAGGAGAGAAAAGCATGGCAGGCAGGATCCCCTATGGCTGGTATGGGGTGTTCTCAGGTCCCAGTGGAGCTGGTGGGAGAAGACAGCAATGTGAGAGGGGAGGTGTCATTCTGTTCCCAGCAGCTGCTTCCTGTGCCTGCCTGAACTGTAGGTTCAAGCTTCCGGGATGGCAGTCACTGCCCTCTGAGCAGTTGCAGTCATTCAATGCCTCCTGTCCAGCGGTGGGACAGCAGTGACAAACCCAGGAGGATAAAGTTGGGGATCAAAAGTCATGAGATATGGCTGCAGGAGGGTCTGGAGTGAGGCAGAGAGCTTGAGACTTGTTAACACCGCCTTCAACTGTGGTTCATAAAGTCAGCATGTTCCTCAACCACCAGGGGAGTTTATCTCAGATGCAGGCTCTATCCCTGGTCTCCCAAGTTTAGACCAGTCCCAGGAATCTTCATTCTAGTAAAAGTTCTATGTGGGATTCTCCTGAGAATCAGAACCAAGCAGTGGTTTAGCCTCCTTCTTCTTCATTAGTGACTTGATAATGATGAACAAGATTGTAAGATAACAGGGGTACAATTCCATACAGTTCCCACCACCAGAGCTCCCTATCCTATCCCATCCGTTGGAATCTTCCCTAGTCCTTCTTTTTAAAAAATATTTATTTATTCCCTTTTGTTGCCCTTGTTGTTTTATTGTTGTAGTTATTATTGTTGTTGTTATTGATGTTGTCATTGTTGGATAGGGAAGAAGTGGAGAGAGGAGGGGAAGACAGAGAGGGGGAGAAAAAGACACCTGTAGACCTGTTTCACTGCTTGTGAATTGACTCCTCTGCAGGTGGGGAGCTGGGGGCTCGAACTGGGATCCTTATGTGGGTCCTTGCGCTTTGTGCCACCTATGCTTAACCTGCTGTGCTACCACCCGACTCCCGTCTTCCCTATTCTTAATTCCTCTGGGAGTATGGACCAAAATTCTTTATGGGGTGTAGAAGGTGGAAGGTCTGACTTCTTTATGGGGTGCAGAAGGTGGAAGGTCTGGCTTCTGTAACTGCTTCTTTGCTGGACATGGATGTAGCCTTCTGAACACACTTGAAACTTATCTGGATTCTTGCAATCTAAGGCTTGGGTTGGAATATACTAGCTCTCACAGTTTCCAGAACCTGAAAACTTGGAGTTTCTTCTCAAATTCATGTAGTGGCATAAAGTAAGAGTGAAGAAGCTATGTCCTGGTGCAGAATTTCAATGAGACTGTGTGAACCCAGCCAGATGTGCCATCAGCTGTGAGAACAGCCTAGTGGGTCTGGCGAACAGCTGGATCCAGCATTTACTGATGGCCAACTCAGGGCAGGAAGGGCATAGGTAGCTTCCCTGGCATTGGTGTGTGCTGTGTGGTGGGTGGTGGGTGGTGGATTCCCAGGGACTCTGGCAGCCCTGGGGGTGGGGTGGAGGTGAGTGTGTGGTAGTGGCAGTGGTGGGTGGGAATGGAGTCCTCCTAGGTCCTGGTGGCACAGGAATAGAGACTTTGGGTTTTCAGTTGGTACTGAAGGTTCCCTATTCCTGGAGACCTTTCAGACCAGGGCAGACCCAGATGTGGGGCCCCTCTACTTATTGATGGGGGGAATTGCATTCTTCTGGGAAAACTGGGTTTCTAGGTAGTTCCTACAGAATCTGCCTGCTTAGCACTGAACGTGAGTACGTCCTGCCTCCACCATCTTGGGCAAATGTCTTGACAGCTCTAGATCTTTTCTGTCAAATGAGAATAAGACTTATTCCTTCATAGGAACAAGGAGGGCTTTAGGGGGAAGAAAACACAATGAGGCACAAAATGAACTCTATTCATTGGACGAATATGTGCAGATCATCACCATTGCTCCTGCCTTTCACCCCTCCTTCCCTCCCCCCTTCCTGCCATAAGGTTCTTTCTTTTTTCTTTTTCTTTTTTTTTTTAAATGTTATTTATTTATTTATTTATAAAATGGAAGTATTGACAAGACCATAGGATAAGAGGGGTACAGACCCACACAATTTCCACCAGAACTCCGTATCCCATCTCCGACCCTGATAGCTCTCC
Organism: Erinaceus europaeus; assembly: GCF_950295315.1. Lineage (NCBI taxonomy): Eukaryota > Metazoa > Chordata > Mammalia > Eulipotyphla > Erinaceidae > Erinaceus > Erinaceus europaeus. The sequence continues at coordinate 16,451,563 of NC_080171.1, read as the reverse complement.
TATTCTTTTTTTTTTTAAATTTATTTATTCCCTTTTGTTGCCCCTGTTACTTTATTGTTGTAATTATTATGGTTGTCATTGTTGTTGGATAGGACAGAGAGAAATGAAGAGAGGAGGGGAAGACAGAGAGGAGGAGAGAAAGACAGACACCTGCAGACCTGCTTCACCGAGACTCCCCTGCAGGTGGGGAGTGGGGGGGGGGGCTCAAACTGGGATCCTTCCGCTGGTCCTTAAGCTTTGCACCACTGTGCGCTTAACCTGCTGCACTACCCCCAGACTCCCAGCTTTCCTATTTAATCCTCAAGGTCACTGTGGGGTGCAGAAGGTGGGAGGTCTGGCTTCTGTAGTTGCTTCCCCGCTGAACATGGGCATTGACAGGGTTATTTCTGAGACTTGGTGCTGGCACTATGAATCTACCATTCCTCGCAGCCATTTTCTCCTTAAAATATATTTCCCTTTCGATTTTTACTTGATAGAACAGAGAGACATTTAGAGGGGAGGGGTAGATAGAATGGGAGAAAGACAGACACCTGCAGACCTGAAGCATCCCCCTCTTATGTGGGAAGAGGGAGCTATAACCGGTTCCTTGAACTTGGTAACATGTGCACTCAGCCAGGTGCACCACCACCAGGCTCCTCCTCACACTCCAAGATGCAACTGTATGACACAACGTTTGTATGACACACGATTGCTCTATTAACGGAAAAATTGCTGCCCAGCGAGCCTGACCTGGGGCTGACTGCAAGTTGTCACCCACTTGTAAGAGAGGTGAGTGTGTGAAAATGCCCACTGCTGTACCACGGAGCCAGGCAGAATGCGGGGAGGCCCCCACCCCCCAGGCTGCAGTGGTGAATTAGGCATCCACTCTGCTATTGCTCAATTTGCAGCTCTGGAGGGGCAGGCCTCCGAATGGAGATAATTAACAGGCAAACAAAACCGGGTGAAGTGTACATTTATTTCTTTGAAGAATGTGACAGGAATCTTGTGTTCAGCTTAAATGCTCATGATGTGAGGGTTGGGAGTGAGTCTTGGTAGAGCAAATGGCTTCCAGGTAGGGAGTGTGCCCCTCCCTCCGCCTGATGGGGAGTGGAGCGATGCTTGGGCTCTGCTGGGCGGGGGAGCTGCAGGCACTAGGGAGCTCCACTGGGGCATCCGGAATCAGAGAATGTTCTGTCTCAAGCTGCGCAACTCCCACACAGTTTTTTCTTTTTATGTATTTATTTACTTTTTTTTAGAAAGAGAAACAGGTGGGGGCGGGCGATAGCACAGCGGGTTAAGCGCACTTGGCCAGAAGCGCAAGGACCTGCGCAAGGATTCCCTTTCCAGCCTCCAGCTCCCCAACCTGCAGGGGAGTCACTCGACAAGCGGTGAAGCAGGTTTGCAGGTGTCTATTCCCCCCCTCTGTCTCCCCCTCCTTTCTCGATTTCTCTTTGTCCTATCCAACAACAGCAACGACAATAATAACAACAACAAGGCTAACAACAAGGGGAACAAAATGGGAAAAATGGCTTCTAGGAGCAGTGGATTCATAGTGCAGGCGTTGAGCTCCAGCGATAACCCTGGAGACTGAAAAAAAAAGAAACAGAGGGACAAAGAAAGGGTGAGAGAAATCATAGCAAGGGGTGGGGGTGTTTCTAGGCTATTTTAATGGTCAAGGCCCCTCTAGTTCTCAGCATAAAGAACTGGTATTAGACTTCATAAATATTATGTCTAGAGTCACAAGCATACGCACTGAAACTAAAATGAATTATTTGCTATTACAAAATACTACTCAGCTGTTATGTGCAGCTGTTGCAAATATCTTGCTAATTAGTGAGCGCCTCTGGAAGCAGGAATTGGAACCCGGAGAAAAGCCAGGAAGTGGACACTTAACACACTACTGGGAGCTGATGCTTTGTTATGCAAGGAAACACTACATTTCATGCTATCTGAGAGGAAATACTTGACAAATTAATTTGCCTTCTCTCTTAAGCATGTCCACTGCTCCCGTCGTCTCTGCTTTTTTTTGACGGCAGCGGCAGCATGGCCCACCCAGCATCAGCCCATTTGTGCTTCAAAGACAGAGAGTGACTAAAACACATTTTCTGGGGCATGAATGACGTTAGTTGTGAACTGACGTTTAGGGTTGTGCTATATGTAGTCCTGCGTACCAAAGGTGACAGGAGTGGAGTCACTATTTGTATGTATGTATTTATAAAATGTAAAACATTTTAATTCCCCAATAAAGACATTAAAAAAAATAACTTTAAATTGTGGGGACCCAGACAGGAACCATACTTGCCCAGGTATATATGTTTATATTTCACACACATCGTTCCCTAATAGAAATATACTATATGTATTGTTTCTCAAGTTATTGTCTTCTATCATGAGCATTCTCTTTATGAATATTATAAACATATATTTATTTATGTTTTGGTGCTAAAGGTTGAACCCAGCCCCTTATATCTATGAGGCATGAGCAATACCAGCTCCTATAGTTTATTTTATTTTTAAATATTTTTATTTAGTTACTATTGGGTAGAGACAGAAATTGAGTGGGGAGGGGAGATATAGAAAGAGACTGAGGGACACCTGCAGCCCTGTTCACCACTCGTGAAGCTTTCCCCCTGCAGGTGGGAACCAGGCGCTTGAACCTGAGTCCTTGCTCACTGTGATGTGTGTGCACTTAACCAGGTGCGTCCCTGCCTGGCCCCCTAAAATTTATTTTTAATGTCTGTACAACATTTCGTAAGATGGATGTTCTTCCTTCCCATATGGCTCTTGTTCTTTCTATTTTTGTTGTTGTTCTATTTTCCCTCTTTCTTTCTTTCTTTCTTTCTTTCTTTTTCTTTTTTCCCTCCTTTCTTCCTTCTCTTTTCTCTTTCTCTCTCTCTCTCCCTCTCTCTCTCTCTCTCCCCCTCTCTCTCCCTCTCCCTCTCTCTCTCTCCCCTTCTCTCTCTCCCTCTCTCTCTCTCCCTCTCTCTCCCTCTCCCTCTCTCTCTCCTTCTCTCTCCCTCTCCCTCTCTCTCCCTCTCTCTCTCTCCCTCTCTCTCCCTCTCTCCCCCTCTCTCTCCCTCTCTCTCTCCTTCTCTCTCCCTCTCCCTCTCTCTCCCTCTTTCTCTCCCTCTCTCTCTCCTTCTCTCTCCCTCTCCCTCTCTCTCCCTCTCTCTCTCTCTCTCCCTCTCTCTCCCTCTCTCCCCCTCTCTCTCCCTCTCTCTCTCCTTTTCTCTCCCTCTCCCTCTCTCTCCCTCTCTCTCTCTCCCTCTCCCTCTCTCTCCCTCTCTCCCCCTCTCTCTCCCTCTCTCCCCCTCTCTCTCCCTCTCCCTCTCTCTCCCCCCCCCCTCTCTCGCCAGGGAGTGAACCTGTACTTTTCATGTGTATGATACTTCTGGTTCCCCTTCCTTCCCTAATTCTTACTCATGCTAATTTACACTCATTAATGCTAATTATTAGTTCTTTTAATTTTTTATTCGACAAAGAGAGAGTGAAAAGGAGAGAGAGAGAGAGAAACGCAAATATATGTCTGTCCTTCGTGGAGCTCCAGGTATTTTTTGTCTTTGCCTTTGGTGTTGCGCGGGATTTTCCTGTGGTGGCATTCTGCAAGCACTGTTGTCGCACCACACATCATATGTCTTAGCTGTGCATCCCTGAAAATCAGCGTGTATATATCGCACGAAGTTCTAGTTTTTACCATTTAATTGACCCCTTTTGCTTACTTACTGCCCCTTCCCTTCTAGTGCCCACTGATGGACTTATAATCTAAGTTTGTTTTTATTTTTAATCTTTATTTGTATTAATAGTTTGTTATGAGATTATAAAAATACAATGTGCAGTTCCACACCACGCCCACCACCGAATTTCTACATCCTTATCCTCCCACCTCCCAAAGAGAACCACTAGAGTTCCCATAAGTCTAAGAAACAGCCGGCTTAATTCTGTTTCATATGGATTTTTTGGCAAGTTTATGTAAATCAGACCTCTAGATTCCACATATGAATGAAGCCTTCTGGCAGCTGTCTTTCATTTCTTATTTCGCTAAGCAAAATCACCTCTAGTTCCATCTATTTTGTTCCAAAGGACACAATATCATCTTTTTGATGGCAGAGTAGTATTCCATGGGAGTTTATTTTTGTTTTTAGTTCATTTATTAGTTTTGTTGTTTCTATATACTACTATAAGTAAAATCAAAATTTTTTGTTTGTTGTTTTTTAGGCTCATTTATGTTGTTGCTAGTGGCAGAATTTTCTTTTTAAAAAAATACACGGCTAATTTAAAAAAATACACTGGCAGAAATTTATCTTTATTTAAAATGTAGCTGAGTAGTACTACACTGTATATGTATGCTTCACCTTTAGTCATTCATCTGAGTCCACTTAACTTGTTTCTCGTTCTTGACTATTGTAGCAATATTGCAATGTTATATCATTATTTATTGAACCACTTCCCTGTTGTTGAAATTTATTTTATTTCCATGTTTTCTCTTATAAGTATTACCACAATGAACATCTGGGTTCATTTTTGGAAGCAACAGCATTAGGCTAATAGGAATATGCATGGTGTACATAAATCAGGTCAGTGATGAGTCCCTTTTTAAATGTGTATTTATTTTTACCAGAGCACTGTTCAACTCTGGCTTATGGTGGTGCAGGAGATCAAGCCTGGGATTTTGGAGCCTCAGGCATGAGAGTCTCGTTTCATAACCACTATGCTATTTACCCCCACCAATGATGGGGGTAAATAAAAGTCCCATTTTGAATTGATTAATAAATAATACATAATTTTTATTGGAGTAGCAATGGTTTACTATATTATATAGGTTTCATGTGTATAACATAATACATTAACACTGTACAGCTGTTATATTCACCACCAAATATTTAGCTTTTCTCTCTCACCATACAATATACCCCGATTTCCTTATCTGTAAAAAGGGAGGAAGACCCCTTGACCTTCCTCCTTGATTGTTTTGAGATTTCAAGGAAGTTAATCTGGGAAGGTTTTGTTCTCCAGACAGACTCACAGAGGATGGATGGGCTGGAGATTAGCTTTCACTGGCTCAGCCAGCTGTGGTCAGGCCTGCAGGATGAGTGGTGACGGGAGCAGGGCATGTATACTCAACTTTGCTGGGCCTGTCCCTTCCAGAAGTTTCCCTGTGGCAAGGTAGTGCTTCCGAGGTGATCTCGCTCTAGCTGATGGCCATTTACTTCATGTGGTGCTAGATCTAACCTTGGGCTTTGCACATGTGCAATACTATGGAGTTGACTCCCCAGACATTTTTAAAGAGATATATATTATAATTTTAATGACCGAGAGACAGAGAGAATGAGACCAGAGCACTGCTCAGCTCAGGCTTAATGATAATGCAGTGGACTGGATCTGGGATTTTGGAGTTTTCAAGCAGGAAAGTCCTTTTGCATAGCCATGATGCTATCTCCTCGGCTCCCAGCCAAATTAGAAAAGATATTTTGGTAGCAAGAAAGGGAGACGAGAAAGAGGGACACCAAAGTATTGTTCCACCATCCATGGAGTCCTTCCTGTTCTGACTTTTAGTGTGCTCATGTGGGGCTATGACGGAATCCCGGACCTTGAGTATAGAAGGCATGTGCTTTTTTTCCCCCTGAGCCTGAAATCTGATATGCAGGTGGATCCAAGTTATTGTCTGGGGAGATGATGTCATGGCTTAAAAAAAAAAAAGAAAAAACTAGTATAGCTACAGGCCCTTTGGAATATAACTAAAATATGCCTACTAGCTATCTACAAGATGGAGGACCACCCCCCCCCAACTCTTCATCTGCACTATTCCAGCCTTTAGGTTCATGATTGGTCAACAATTTGTTTGGCTTTGTATGTTAACTCTCTTTTCAGCTACCAGGTTCCAGATGCTAGCAGGATGCAACCAGACTTCCCTGGACAGACAACCCCAGCAGTGTGCCTTGGAGCTCCACTTCCCCAGAGCCCTTCTCCAATAGGGAAAGAGAGAGACAGGCTGGAAGTATGGATTGACCTATCAACGCCCATGTTCAGCAGGGAAGCAATTACAGAAGCCAGACCTTCCACCTTCTGTATCCCACAATGACCCTGGGTCCATACTCTGGGAAGGTTAGGGAATGGGAAGGCTAATCAGGGGAGGGGAGGGGATGCAGAGTTCTGGTGGTGGGAATTGTGTGGAGTTGTACCCCTCTTATCCTGTGGTTTTGTCAATGTTTCCTTTTTATAAAATAAATAAATAAATAAAAGGTATATGCTTTACCTACTAAGCCACCTCCTTCACCAGATACTCTCTGGGTAGTGATTCTGGGACAAGACCTGACTGTGCTGTTGGTAAGATAGTGATGAGCTATTTAGATTGTTTTTGTTCACTCTTATTCTTTTTTACTATTATAAACAGATCCTCGAGTGATGATTTGGGTGGTGTGTGTGTGTGTGTGTGTGTAAAATGCCTGTATCTTTCAATACTTACCAATTTATTAAATAGGCACAGAGAAAAGGAGAGAGAGAGACTGAAGCTTCTTTCAGTGTGATAGGAACTGGGTTTGAACCTGAGTCGCACACATGACAAAGCACTATCCAAAGGGAGCTATTTTGCTGGCCCAATAGGGAGAGTGTTTTTCCCCCCTTGTCTTTTCTTTTGCCAAAATGTTGCTCACCTCTAGTTTATGGTGATGCTGGGGACTGAAGATGGTAGCCAGAGCCTGGAGCATGAGAATAGCTTTGCATGAGCATCATGCTATCTCTCCGGACCCCATTGTTGTTGTTTTTAAACTGAAAAGAACAGATACTATTATTGACTTTAGCAAAAAGACCAACAAGTGATTGTTGTTCTTTTTCTTTTTTTTTTTTTTTCCTCCTCCAGGGTTATTGCTGGGGCTCAGTGCCTGCACTATTAATCTGCTGTTCCTGGAGGCCATTTTTCCCATTTTGTTGCCCTTATTGTTGTGCTTGTTGTAGTTGTTATTGTTGTCATAACTGTTGTTGTTGCTGGATAGGACAGAGAGAAATGGAGAGAGGAGGGGAAGACAGAGAGGGGGAGAGAAAGATAGACACCTGCAGACCTATTTCACTGCTGGTGAAGCAACCTCCTGCAGGTGGGGAGCCGGGGGCTTGAACTGGGATCCTTTCGCCAGCCCTTGTGCTTTGTGCCATGCATGCTTAACCCACTGTGCTACCGCCCGACTCCCTGTTGTTCTTTTTTTAAAATCATCTTTTTATCTTTGTCAATTTGATAAGCAGAACTGGCTTCTGACTGGTTTCATGCATATCTCTAAGATAATTATGGATTGTGAATATGTTTTTTAAAAAAATATTTATGTATTAGATAGAGACAGCGAGAAATTGAGAGGGAAGGGGAAGGTAGAAAGGAAGGAGAGACACCTGCAGCATTGCTTCACCATTCATGAAGCTCCCTCCCTACAGGTGAGGAACAGGGGTTTGACCTGGGTCCTTGCACATTTTTAAACTTTAAAAAAAATTTTATTTATTGGCTAGAGATAGCCAGAAATCAAGAAGGAAGGGGAAGATAGAGAGGGAGAGAGACAGAGAGACATCTGCAGCCCTGCTTCACGGCTTGCAAAGCTTTCCCCCTGCAGGTGAGGACCAGGGGCTTGATCCCAGGTCCTTGTGCTTTGTGACATGTGCCACCACCCTCTTTGTGCATTTTAACCTGTATGCTCAACTAGGCGAGCCACTGCCTACGTCCTCTGAGCTTTTTGTCTGTTTGGTTTGGTTTTGTGTGTGTGTGTGTGTGTGTGTGTGTGTGTGTGTTTACAAGCTTGAGTGTGTGTGCTTGTTTCCTAGTAAACTGCCCTATGTGTGGTTCCCTGATCTGCTGGTGAGATTATCTCATGTCTGAAATGACAGGAGGAGGAATACAGTAGCCCTCGGTTACTGGTGAGGAAGCTGAGGGTCGGTAAGAATAAATGACTTGGATTCAGAGTTCCGGAGGCGGAGCTACGAGCAGCAGATCGCTTTCTCTCCTCTCCTCTCCTCTCCCGGATCAACTAGGAATACCAAAGGAGACCACCCGGACCGGAACAAGACAGGACTAGAATGACCACAGAAACCCAGTAAATCACCCGTGAGTACAAACACACGTGGCTGGTGACAGAGAGGAGAGAGGGGCCTAAGGAGAGACTAAGTGACTGCTAACAGTTCAACAGTTTGTCAGTGGAGACACCACCTCCAGTCTGCTCCACCAACAAGGGGACAGCTGAAGGGAGGAAAGGACTCCCCAGAGACTCACCAAGTGCAAGTCTCCATTGCTACTACCCTCAGAATCTGGAGCAGCAACAGGGAGGGACACCAGGGTACACCAGGGTACAGAGATCTAACCGGGAAACTCAGGAGAAGACCTATACCTCGGTGGCATAGCTGAGGGGCTGTGAAAGTCTCTTTGCATAACCACTGGATTATCTCTGCCACACCCTGCTTTATCTCTTGGTCAGGAGTCAGTGATTAAGCTAAGAAGCCTATTGATAGTTTAAAAGCCCTCAGGCTCCCATAGCCTACAGGGGAAAAAAAAAGGCTTTTACACCACTGAACTCCAACTCAGGGATTGAAAAAACTGTTAACTTATATAAAATGGTTAAAACAACAAGAAAAAATATTGGAGACTCAAACCAGGACAAGAGTCCAGCTAAAAGTCCTCCAGAGGGTGAAGCACAAAACAACGAGTTCAACATCCAAACATTAGCTAAGGAAATAATAACAGGAGTGAGTAAAGAATTTGAAAAAATTGTAATCAGAAATGCAGGAACAACAAATGAGAATATGGAAGAAAATTCTAATTATCTCATGGTTATTAGAGAGCTGAAAGCTGAAATCGCTGAGCTAAGAAGGCAACTAGCTGAACAAGCTAAAACAGTATCAGAGCAGGGCAACAAAATAGATGAACTCCAGAAAGCAGTAGAGGGCAGAGAGAATAGAATCAATGAGGCTGAAGACAGAATTAGCAAGATTGAGGATGAATTAGAGACAACTAAAAAAGAAGTAAGAGATCTCAAAAAGAGATTAAGAGATTCTGAAAACAACAACAGAGTCCTATGGGATGACTTCAAAAGAAACAATATACGCATTATTGGCTTACCAGAGGAAGAAAGAGAAGGGGAGGAAGAAAGCATTCTCCAGGCCATAATAGCTGAAAATTTCTCTAGTCTAGACAACATCAAAGACATAAAGATTCAAGAAGCCCAGAGGGTCCCAAACAGAATTAACCCAGACCTAAAGACACCAAGACATGTCATACTTAGATTGGAAAGGAATAAGGATAAAGAAAGGATCCTCAAGGCTGCAAGAGAAAAACAAAGAGTCACCTACAAAGGAAAACCCATAAGATTAGCAGCAGACTTCTCCATACAAACACTACAGGCCAGAAGAGAATGGCAAGATATCTATCGAGTGCTCAATGAGAAAGGCTTTCAGCCAAGAATACTATATCCTGCTAGATTGTCATTCAGACTAGATGGAAGCATCAAAACCTTCTCAGACAAGCAACAGTTGAAGGAAGCAACCATCACCAAGCCTGCCCTGAAAGAAGTTCTGAAAGGTCTCCTATAAACAACCAGACCACCACAAATAGGACATATATCAAAACACTCTAAAACTCTACAAGAATGGCGTTAAAATATCTTCAATCTTTGATATCAATAAATGTCAATGGCCTGAATTCACCTATTAAAAGACACAGAGTAGGAAGATGGATCAGAAAACACAACCCAACAATATGTTGTCTACAGGAAACTCACCTAACTCAACAAGACAAACACAGACTTAAAGTGAAAGGATGGAAAACTATCATTCAAGCCAATGGCCCACAAAAAAGGGCAGGAACAGCTATTCTCATATCTGACATGATAGACTTTAAAATAGATAAGATTAAAAAAGATAGGAATGGACACTACTTAATGCTCAGAGGATCAGTCAATCAAGAGGACTTAACAATTATTAATATCTATGCACCCAATGAGAAGCCATCTAAATACATCAAACTTCTACTGAAAGAGCTACAGCAATATATTAACAGTAACACAATCATAGTAGGGGACTTCAACACCCCACTATCTCAACTTGACAGATCATCCAGGCAGAAAATCAGTAAAGACATAAGGGAGCTAAATGAAGAGATAGATAAACTAGAACTATTGGACATTTTCAGAGTCATTCATCCCAAGAAACTGGAATACACATTTTACTCAAATCCGCATGGATCATTCTCAAGGATAGACCATATGTTAGGCCACAAAGACAGCATCAGCAAATTCAAGAGAATTGAAATCATCCCAAGCATCTTCTCAGACCACAGTGGAATTAAACTAACACTTAACAATCAACAAAAGATTAGTAACAGTGCCAAAATGTGGAAGCTCAACAGTACACTTCTTAACAACTTCTGGGTCAAAGAGGAAATCAAGGAAGAAATCAAAATGTTTCGAGAGTTCAATGAAAATGAAGACACAAGCTATCAAAATATTTGGGACACAGCTAAAGCAGTCCTAAGAGGGAAGTTCATAGCTATACAAGCACACATTAGGAAACAAGAAAAGGCACAAATAAACAGCCTGATTGCACATCTTAAAGACCTAGAAGAAGAACAACAAAGGAATCCTAAAGCAACCAGAAGGACAGAAATTACTAAAGTTAGGGCAGAAATAAATAACATTGAGAATAGGAAAACCATACAAAAGATCAATGAAAGTAAATGTTGGTTCTTCGAAAGAGTAAACAAAATCGACAAACCTTTAGCCAGACTCACAAAACAAAAAAGGGAGAAGACCCAAATAAATCGGATAGTAAATGAAAGAGGAGAAATCACAACAGACACTGCAGAAATTCAACATATCATGCGAGGCTTCTATGAACAACTATATGCCACCAAGCTAGAGAACCTGGAAGAAATGAATGATTTCCTAGATACCTACCAACTTCCAAAACTAAGTAAAGAGGAAGTGGATAACATGAACAGGCCCATCACAGCTAATGAAATTGAAACAGTTATCAAAAATCTTCCCAAAAATAAAAGTCCTGGACCAGATGGTTTTACAAATGAATTCTACAAAACTTTCAAAGAAGAGCTAATACCTCTACTTTTAAAAGTCTTCCAGAAGATTGAAGACACTGGAATACTCCCTGCCAGCTTCTATGAAGCCAACATCACTCTGATACCAAAAGCAGACAGGGACACAACTAAAAAAGAAAACTACAGACCAATATCTCTGATGAACATAGATGCGAAAATATTGAACAAAATTCTAGCCAACCGGATACAGCAGTATATCAAAAAAATTGTTCATCATGACCAAGTGGGGTTTATCCCAGGCATGCAAGGTTGGTTTAATATACGTAAATCAATCAATGTGATCCACCACATCAACAAAAGCAAGACCAAAAACCACATGGTCATATCAATAGATGCAGAGAAAGCCTTTGACAAAATACAACATCCCTTTATGATCAAAACACTACAAAAAATAGGAATAGATGGAAAATTCCTGAAGATAGTGGAGTCTATATATAGCAAACCTACAGCCAACATCATACTCAATGGTGAAAAACTGGAAGCATTTCCCCTCAGATCAGGTACTAGACAGGGCTGCCCACTATCACCATTACTAGTCAACATAGTGTTGGAAGTTCTTGCCATAGCAATCAGGCAGGAGCAAGGAATTAAGGCATACAGATTGGAAGAGAAGAAGTCAAACTCTCCTTATTTGCAGATGACATGATAGTATACATGGAAAAACCTAAGGAATCCAGCAAGAAGCTTTTGGAAATCATCAGGCAATACAGTAATGTGTCAGGCTATAAAATTAACATTCAAAAGTCAGTGGCATTCCTCTATGCAAACACTAAGTTAGAAGAAATTGAAATCCAGAAATCAGTTCCTTTTTCTATAGCAACAAAAACAATAAAATATCTAGGAATAAACCTAACCAAAGAAGTGAAAGACTTGTATACTGAAAATTATGAGTCACTACTCAAAGAAATTGAAAAAGACACAAAGAAGTGGAAAGATATTCCATGTTCATGGGTTGGAAGAATTAACATCATCAAAATGAATATATTACCCAGAGCCATCTACAAATTTAATGCTATCCCCATCAAGATCCCAAGCACATTTTTTAGGAGAATAGAAAAAATGCTACAAATGTTTATCTGGAACCAGAAAAGACCTAGAATTGCCAAAACAATCTTGAGAAAAAAGAACAGAACCGGAGGCATCACACTGCCAGATCTCAAACTGTATTATAGGGCCATTGTCATCAAAACTGCTTGGTACTGGAATATGAACAGACACACTGACCAGTGGAATAGAATTGAGAGCCCAGAAATGAGGCCCCACACCTATGGACATCTAATCTTTGACAAAGGGGCCCAGACTATTATATGGGGGAAGCAGAGTCTCTTCAACAAATGGTGTTGGAAACAATGGGTTGAAACATGCAGAAGAATGAAACTGAATCACTGTATTTCACCAAATACAAAAGTAAATTCCAAGTGGATCAAGGACTTGGATGTTAGACCAGAAACTATCAGATACTTAGAGGAAAATATTGGCAGAACTTTTTTCCGCATAAATTTTAAAGACATTTTCAATGAAACGAATCCAATTACAAGGAAGACTAAGGCAAGTATAAACCTATGGGACTACATCAAATTAAAAAGCTTCTTCACAGCAAAAGAAACCACTACCCAAATCAAGAGACCCCTCACAGAATGGGAGAAGATCTTTACATGCCATACATCAGATAAGAGTTTAATAACCAACATATATAAAGAGCTTGCCAGACTCAACAACAAGACAACAAATAACCCCATCCAAAAATGGGGGGAGGACATGGACAGAATATTCACCACAGAAGAGATCTAAAAGGCCTAGAAACACATGAAAAAATGCTCCAAGTCTCTTATTGTCAGAGAAATGCAAATCAAGACAACAATGAGATATCACTTCACTCCTGTGAGAATGTCACACATCAGAAAAGGTAACAGCAGCAAATGCTGGAGAGGGTGTGGGGTCAAAGGAACCCTCCTGCACTGCTGGTGGGAATGTCAATTGGTCCAACCTCTGTGGAGAACAGTCTGGAGAACTCTCAGAAGGCTAGAAATGGACCTACCCTATGACTCTGCAATTCCCCTCCTGGGGATATATCCTAAGGAACCCAACACATCCATCCAAAAAGATCTGTGTACACATATGTTCTTGGCAGCACAATTTGTAATAGCCAAAACCTGGAAGCAACCCAGGTGTCCAACAACAGATGAGTGGCTGAGCAAGTTGTGGTATATATACACAATGGAATACTACTCAGCTGTAAAAAATGGTGACTTCACCGTTTTCAACCGATCTTGGATGGACCTTGAAAAAATCATGTTGAGTGAAATAAGTCAGGAACAGAAGGATGAATACGGGATGATCTCACTCTCAGGCCGAAGTTGAAAAACAAGATTAGAAAAGAAAACACAAGTTGAACCTGAAATGGAATTGGAGTATTACACCAAAGTAAAAGACTCTGGGGTACAGGTCCATGAAAAATGATGAATGAAATAGTGGGGGTTGTATTGTTAAATGGGAATCTGGGGAATGTTATGCATGTAAAAAAAAAAAAAAAGGAAGAAGAAGTAGAAACGCAAAGCAGAAATTGACTGAGTTTGGAGTATGGCACCAAAGTAAGAAAGCAGAAGTATACTAGAGTTTGCAGTGAGTACCTCCCTAATACTTCCTCTCCACTTTTCCAAGCTTTGGGTCCATGATTGCTCAACAATTTGTTTGGCTTTGTATGTTAACTCTCTTTTCAGTCACCAGGTTCCAGGTGTCATCAGGATGCCGGCCAGACTTCCCTGGATTGAAGACCCCACCAATATGTCCTGGAGCTCAGCTTCCCCAGAGACCCACCCTACTAGGGAAAGAGAGAGGCAGACTGGGAGTATGGACCGACCAGTCAACGCCCATGTTCAGCGGGGAAGCAATTACAGAAGCCAGACCTTCTACCTTCTGCAACCCACAATAACCCTGGGTCCATGCTCCCAGAGGGATAGAGAATGGGAAAGCTATCGGGGGAGGGGGTGGGATATGGAGATTGGGCGGTGGGAATTGTGTGGAGTTGTACCCCTCCTACCCTATGGTTTTGTTAATTAATCCTTTCTTAAATAAAAAAAGAAAAAAAAAGAATAAATGACTTGTCCAAGGTCACTGGGGCCACTCGATGCTGGAACTGACACTACCACTCTGTTCTCTGTAGCGGCTCTCCTTTCCTGCCGCCCCACACTGATACATGGCCTCCTCCTATGGTTGGGGGGGTGGGATATCAAGCCTGCCTTGTTTCAATTTAACCTTCATTCTTAAAATAATCTATCCTGTAACATATAGTAGTGTTAGCAGAGAGAATATGTTCTGCCGCTTACTGCTAAAGGAGCCGGAATCTGCAATGCCTTCTGAGCTGATAAATCAGGCCCCGGAAGGGGAAGGGTGTGTGTGTGTGTGTGTGTGTGTGTGTGTGTAGTTCAGCGCTGACTTGTACAGGCACACTTAGTGCAGTTAGTAACAGGGCACCGTGGCTGGAAACAGCTGGTTCAGTGTGCAGGTAAGCTTCTGGAAACACTAGTTAGAGGGGCTTGACTCCAGAAAGTAGCCAGGACTGAGAGGTAGAGTGTGGTGAGGGGCCATGGCCACACCCTCCCAGCATGGCTGCAGTGACATCTACCTATCCTGTCACTAACAGTGCTGAGGTTAGAACCCCACCTCTCCAGAGCCCTGCCCACTAGGGAAAGATAGAAACAAACTGGGGGTATGGATCGACCTGTCAACACCCATGTTCAGCGGAGAAGCAATTACAGAAGCCAGAACTCCTGTCTTCTGAGCCCCATAGAGATCTTTGGTCCATACTCCCAGAGGGATAAAGAATAGGGAAGCTTCCAATGGAGGGGATGGGATATGGCACTGTGGTGATGGGAATCATGTGAATTATACTCCTCTTATCCCACAATCTTGTTGACCATTATTAAAACACTAATAATAATATTTCAAGAAAAAAGAAGTTGAAAAATAAGAAAACACAAAGGACTTGGACTGGGTTTGTTGTATTGCACCAAAGTAAAAGACTCTGGGTTGGGTCAGGGGGAGGGTGCAGGTCCTGGAACATGATGGCAGAGGAGGACCTAGAGGGGGTTGAATTGTTATGTAGAAAACTGAGAAATGTTACACATGTACAAACTATTGTATTTTACTGTTGACTGTAAATCATTAATCCTTCCAATAAAAACAAACAAAAAAAGAAAAGAAAAAAAGAAAGAATGGACACCAAACCGGGCTGTGTCATGGGCTCACCTCTGACCTGAACAACCTCCCTGCTCCTTTTCTGCTTTTGTTTCTCCACTTGTCCAGCCAGGGAGTTGGTCTCAACAGTCTCTGAATGCTCTTTTGAATCTGTGTCAGTTTTGTCCTCACCTGTCCACTTTTTTGGCCTCCTGCCTTCCTGTCTGCCTGAATACTTGAGAAGCTGTGGACTCGTGGAGTGAGATGCTCTGGGGGCCGAGACCACCCTCACACCCAGTCTCAGACCACACACTTAGGCTTTTCTAGAAAAGAGACTTTTTTTTTCAGGGTTTGCTTTCTTCTTGGAATTCAGCTAGTGAGATAGTATAATGGTTATACAAAAGACTTTCAAGCCTGTGCCTCCAACGCCCCTGAACTACAGTATCAGGTGTTAGAAAAGTTGAGAGGTGGCCAGATGGTGGTGCACCTGGTTAAGCGCACATAGTACAAAGCACACAAAGTACAAAGTGCAAAAACCTGAATAAGGATCTGGGTTTAAGCCCTGGGCTCTCCACCTGCAGGGGGTACATTTCACAAGGGGCGAAGCAGGTCTGCAGGTAACTATCTTTCTCTCTCTATCTCCCCTCCTTTCTTAATTTCTCTCTGTCCTATCCAATAAAATGGAAAAAATGGCCTCCAGGAGCAGCGGATTCATAGTGCTGGCACTGAGCCCCAGCAATAAGCTTGGAGGCAAAAAAAAATAGTCACGACATATTTGTGCATAGAAAATCATAGATAAAACACAAAGTGGGTTTTCTGACAATACTACATTTGACTAAGCCATATAGGCAGGAAGGTCATCTCAGGGAATTCCCAAGGAAGCTCCTCACTTCGGAGCCCCCCTACACTTCACCTGCCAGATTGAGTGCCTTGATGAAAAGGAGTTAGGGGTTGTCTGTGTTCTGGGGAACACACATCCTGGCTCGACTCAGAGACACACAGTTCTGCTGGTTTTGGGGGTGAGGTTCAAATGCTCTGGGCCCACCATCTTGCCTCCCAGGGTAGGTCTCTCCAGGAGTGGTGGAAACCCAGCTATGTTAGAGGTCATGAAAGGACTCTGGGGAATTCTGCTCTCTCCTGAGGCAGGAAGCTTTACAAGCCTCACCAAGACCCTCTCTGCTGGACACAGCACACAACCATTTCAACTTTATCCATTCTCCCCACACCATTCCATGGGAACTCTGTCAGGTTGTGTCTCCCTAGAGCAAACCAGGGAGGATGTTCCAGGTCATGGTTGGATCTCTCCAAACCCACCCAGGATTCTGTAACCCAGTTTAAGTGTAGATTCAGCCTGGGAAAGGGGTGTGCTAGTCCTTCCCAAGGGAGCTAATGTCCTTAGAGGTGGAAAGTAACAACTCTGACAAATGATGCATGGTTTCCCATCTTTTTGCCTTATGCTTTTTTAAAGATTTTTTTTTTAATGCTGTCTTTTCTTTTCCTTATATTTGATAGAGCAGAGAGAAACTGAGAGGGAAGAGGGGGAGGGAGGGAGTGATAAAGAGACACCTGTGGCACTGTTCCACCACTTTTGTGAAGCTTCCCCCCACCCTTAGGTGAGGACCAGGGGCTTGAACCAGGTGTCTGAGCATAGGGATGTGTGCGCTCAACCAGGTGCACCACCACCTGAGCCCTCCTTTAAAAATTATTATTATTATTTAGAGAGGCAGAGAGAGAGAGAGAGAAATGCTACAGCACCAAAGCTCCCTTTAACGGGTGGGGGCTGGGCTCAAGCCTGGGTCACCCACACGGCAAAGCAGTGCTCTCTAGCTGGCCCTCCTTGTTCTTCCTCTGCATCTGCCTGTGGTGCAGTGTGAGTTAGGCAAGAGCAAAAGTTAAAAGAGACATGGAAAGTTAAAAGGACACACTCCAGGAAGTGGCCTAGACACTCTCAGGCCACTGTGAACTCCTGGAGAGAGTCCATGGAGGGTCCATATCTGACTTGGGTCTGTTCACTCTGCCTTTCACGTAGCCATGTTCAGATGCCGGAAGTCTAACTTCCATTGCATGTTCACCTCCCCCTCCTTTTGCTTCAACTCTAATGCCAGGTCGTGGGCAGTCAGGGAACCCCTAAATTGCTAGCAGCTGCCTAGTTCATGTGATTGAAAGGGGTGATTGGGCATCACCTAGTCCACTGCCCCTACTCAGACCTCCTCCTTTCCCAGCCTCAGGCCAGTGATGAAGCCGGGAGGATGGCTCAGGTCAGGACTGTGGAAAGGCAGGGCTCTTGTGCAGCTTAGTTCAGCCTCTCGGTTCTGCTCTGGGCCCTAACGATTGTTTTGTTAGTGTGTGTGTGTGTGTGTGTACGCATTTAACTCTTTATTGCTCACTTTTATTATACAAAAAGTGCACAATTGTTATAAAAGTCAGAATGTGCAGATAAACAAAAGGGGTGAAATAAAAGTCAAGCATAATCCCATTACCAAGGGAAAATCCTTCTCCTTCTCTCTCTCTTTAAACTTGTTTGTTGAATTGAGACAGAGAGAATTTGAGAAGGAAAGAAAGATAGAAAGAGAAACACCTGCAACACTGCTTCAATATTTATGAAGTTTCCTTTTGCAGGTGGGGACCAGGGACTTGAACTTCTTGTTCATTGTAGCATGTATGCTCTACCAGGTATATCACCACCCGGCCCCTATCACAGCCCTTCTTAACATTTGGGGTATATATGCTTATTTTGTATATCAATTTTGATTTTAAACAAAAGGTATCCCATAGATTGCACTAGTTTTCATTGAGTTGAACAATATGAAATTTCTGACATTTGTCAGTTTTTGATCTAAGAAGAAGCCAATTCATATGGTTAGATCTAACATAAATAATGTGGCAATAAGCACCCTGAAGGCTAGTATTTGTACATTAAAAAACAAACAAACAAACAATTTTCTCAGGTTCCTATAGACATTTCTAGCAACCTATTTGCTGAGTCAAAAGAAATGCATGCACTGAAGCAAACTTCACTTTAATACACTGGCCTCTGGGCACGTGTCCAAAGCAGACCAGAGAAAAGCAAGAAGGGGGTTGGGGAGAGAAGGAGAAAAAGGAGGAGGAGGAGATGAAAGGAGAGAAAGAGGGGGAGGATGATTTGTGCCAGGAGCTGGCTCCTGGAAGCCCTAGAAAAAGGCCAGGGTTGGAGGTCGGGCGGTAGCGCAGCGGATTAAGCATATGTGGCGCAAAGTGCAAGGACCGGCTTAAGAATCCCGGTTCAAGCCCCCGGCTCCCCACCTACAGGAGAGTAGCTTCATAGGCGGCGAAGGATGTCTGCAGGTGTCCGTCTTTCTCTCCCCCCTCTGTCTTCCTCACCTCTCTCCATTTCTCTCTGTCCTATCCAACAATGAATGATATCAACAGCAACAATAATAACCACAACAAGGCTACAATGAGGAAAACAAAAGGGGAAAAAAATATGGCCTCCAGGAGCAGTGGATTCATGGTGCAGGCACCCAGTCCCAGCAATAAGCCTGGAGGCAAGAAAAAAAAAGGTCAGAGTTTGACCTCAGATGATGGGCAAGATATCTCAGCTGCTTGCTTTCCTGTGGACCAGAGAGTGCACAGAGGAGAGACTGACTTTGGAAAGCAATCAGTAGAACTTGAATAATGGACTGATGGGTATTTTTTTCAAAGATACTGAAGGGGGACCAGGTGGTGGTGCACTTGGTTGAGTGCACATGTTACAATGCACAAGGACCCAGGTTCAAGCCCCTGGTCCCTACGTGCAGGAGGAAAGCTTTGCGAGTGTTGAAGCAGTGTTGTAGGTGTCTCTCTGTCTCTCTCCCTCTCTACCGCCCCCTCAATTTCTGGCTTTCTCTGTGTAGTAAATAAATAAATAAAGATTTTTTTTTTAAAGGAAAACATGTTAAAAAAAAAAAAGGAAAGATACTGAAGGGTTGGCTAAGACTTGGGAATTTTGAACACTGCCCAACTTCCTCTAGTTCTTTGAAACCTTTTGCCTGAGTTCAGGGGTCCTTTGAGCTTAGGGAGAAGGATGCCCTTTCTCCCCCAGTAAAGGTGAGTCAGAGATGAGAGCATTTTAAAGGCCTCACAATTACCTCTGTGGTTTTAAATGTGTAAGAATTTGACTTGGCCTTGAGGGTGAACGGGGTCCAGTGCTGGAGAGAGGTTCTGACGGATTCAGTGGTGGCAGACCTTCAGAACCACTGAAGCGTGCCGGTGGAATTTTAAAAAATAATTGTCCTTTTTTAATGATGTAAAACATGTCATCTAGATTAAAAAATAAACACACTTTATTACTTTCCCAGTTCCTTTCTTCCTCCCTCCCAGGGCCAGATGGGGATTGCTTGAATATTTCTGGCGTATTTCACATATTTAATAATGCCCTTGGAGGTTCTTCCAGATCTGATGGAAATGTAGGATTGAACTCTGCCCATAGATTCTGCTCACAGAAAGCTGTTGGTAGAGGAAGTGTGTGTGTGTGTGTGTGTGTGTGTGTGTGTGCGTGTGCGTGTGCGTTTGGAGGACACACTGTATTTTGGAAGCAGCTAGTCTACAAGTCCAAAAAGCATAGGCACTTTTGAAGTCTTGAGTAACAAAGGAATTTATTCACACCCTCCCCCCATTTTTTCTTTGGGATGGGAAGTTGGAGGAGTAGAGAAGACAAAAAAGAAACCTTTGCAACCAGCAAACTAGAGTTTGGTTGGGGTGGTGGTGGGGTGGCAGAGAACCATTCTCTTGAGCTGCAGCGAATCCAAGAAAATAATTCAAGCCTTCCTTTATTTGTATATCTTCTCTATAGATATTACAGACCCAACAGCCGCTTTCTAATGTATGTACGGGACCCCTCCAGGAGCCCGGCTTGTAGAGCTCAGGCCGGTGGTCTCCGGGCTTGGAGGAGGGGCCCTGGGCTGGCTGTCAGCACCCCCCCCCCCCACCGGGGCGGCGGGCGAACAATGGCTCCTGTCCTGCTGCCTCCAGGCGCGGGCGGGCGCACCTGGGTGATGGACACCTCTCGGGACTCCCCGGGCCTGCGGGCCTGACAGGCGCGCTGCGGCTCCTTAATAGACTGCGGGAGTGTTCTCCGGGAGAAGTCTGCGGCGGTCCCGGAGGAGAGATCATCAGGCAGAGTGGTCCCCGGAGCAGGATTTATTAGCAGACAGGATGGGGAAGTTGATTAGCCTCCTCGGCTGAACGGACATCCTGTCAGACAGGCCTCTTAATCCAATCACTTACCTGTCGAGAGGGAGCCAGGGCCCCACAGCCCCGCACCGGCCTCCCCCGCGGCCCCGCGGGGCGGCCGCTACCTGCCCACCCCGAGCACAGAGCCTGCGCTGCTCTGCTGACCGGCGGGGACAAACGCACCAGCTCTGCTTCTCTCCTGCCCTTTCTGCTTCTCTCTTGCTCCTGCGAGAACCTCTAGCTTGATGACCTCTCTTCCCTGCACTCGAATTTTACCTTCACTGGCTCCCTAGTCCCCACTCAGAGAAAACAAACAAACAAAACCTCTTCCTGTGTCTCGCCTCATTGGACGCTGAATCATCTTTCCACCTTCATCCTGCACTGGTCCCTCTCCCTGAGGGCTCTGTTTCACTGTCTGTCATTCATGGCTTCCCTTCCCACTCTGGTCCCAGGAATCTAATCCCTGCTGCAGAATTACATCTGTGATTCTGTCAGGGTGTCAGGGTGAGAACTCCAACCCCACTCACAAGCTCTCTATTTGGACCACTTGACCTCACCTGGGTTTCCCCTTCTATGAGATCAGGATGTTGCTTACAGAGTTGTAAGGAGTGGGACAGTGGGATGCCTGCTGCACAGCAGAGCCCAGCACCAGCATCTGTCTAGTTTTCGCACTGGGTGTGGTGTCAGGGAATAGTCTTCTGAGCCAATGTCGTTGGAACAGGGCCCAGACCTTGTGATCTGCTCGCTTAGTTTTCTCCCTTCTCCACCACACCCTGCCCTGCTCTGCCCCTAACACCAAGTACAATTAATTCTTTCCTGCTAAGATGCAGAGTAAAAGAAGGAAGTGCTGCCACTGGGTAGGAGGCTCTTAGTCCGACCATGGAAGAAGCAGGAGGGTGAGGGACAGGCCCCCATCTACTTTGGTGTGGCAGGCGTTGAGATGTGTGTTCTCTTCAGCTCTTGTCAAGAGTTTAGGAATTCAGACCCTATTGATCCGCTGCATCTTCAGAGCCATCAATCATCATTAGGAAACAAGACTTGAGCCCCTGGATGGGGTGGCTGATGCTGGGTAATTTAGAGGATCACACACACACACACACACACACACACACACACACACACACACACACACACACACACATCGATATATCTATACCAAGTTAGCTAAGACAAGGGCTGGACACTTAGCAGACAGGGTGGCTGAGAACCAATAGAACTTGCAGAGACCAAAGATAACAACTGACCAGGAAATACATCAAATCCCACTTTCCAGTCACAGATTTTTTTTTTTTTTTTGCCTCCAGGGTTATCGCTTGGGCTGGGTGCCACCACTACGAATCCACTGCTCCTGGAGGCTCCCCCCCCCATTTTGTTGCCTTTGTTGTAGTTGTTATTGTTATTGTTATAGCTGTTGTTGTTGTTGGATAGGATAAAGAGAAATCATGACAGAGAGGAGGAGAGAAAGAAAGGCACCTGCAGACCTACTTCACCACCTGTGAAGCGACCCCCCTGCAGGTGGGGAGCCGGGGGATTGAACTGGGATCCTTACACCAGTTCTTGTGCTTTGTGCCATGTGTGTTTAACCCGCTGCGCTACTGCCCTGCCCCCCTTTTTAATCGATAGTGATTGTGATTGTCAAATGAGTGTTTGACATTGGCAAATGTGGATGTGGATGTCTTATCCAGGTCCTGCCACCTCCTCTTTTTATTTTATTAAAAAAATTTTTTTTCACCATAGCACTGCTCAGCTTTGGTTTATGGTGGTGCAAGGACTGCACCAGGGACCTCATAGCGTCAGGCATGAGAGTCTGTTTGCATAATCATTATGCTATCTACCTCCCCCCACTTCTTCTTCATGTGCCCAAAAGGGGCCAGGTGTATTCTCCTTGGCTCCCCCTGCAGACCAGCCGCTACCCCTTTACCTCCACATCCCGCCCAGGGCCTTCTGATAAAGGGACAGAGGAAGGCTTTGCACCTGTTCCTAGCCTGAGTGCTAGTAGAAGAACCAGTTGTTCTAAATAGGAGGGAGCTGGGAGAATAAGCAGCACTCAGGTCTATCCAGCTGTGTGATGCTGCTTTCCTTTGTTTAAAGTCCAGGGGCTGGAGCTGGGGAGACAACATAATGGTTCTGCAGAAGACTTTCATGCCTGAAGCTCTGAGCTCCCAGGTTCAATCCTTGCACCACCACAAACCATAAAGCAGTGCTCTGGTCTTGCTCTCAGTATCTCTCTGTATCTTTGTCTTCTGCTCATTAAAATAAAATGATAAAAAATGTTTAAAAAGAAAAAGTGGGAGCCGGGCGGTGGCACAGCGGGTTCAGCACACGTGGTGCAAAGCACAAGGACTGACATAAGGATCCCGGTTCGAGCCCCCGGCTCCCCACCTGCAGGGGAGTCACTTCACAGGCGGTGAAGCAGGTCTGCAGGTGTCTGTCTTTCTCTCCCCGTCTCTGTCTTCCCTTCCTCTCTCCGTTTCTCTCTGTCCTATCCAACAACGATGACATCAACAACAACAACAATAATAACTATAACAATAAAACAAGGGTGACAAAAGGAAATAAATAAATAAATATTTTTTTTTAAAAAAAGAAAAAGTTCAGGGGATGGGAAAAAAGGAGATAGTTGCCTGGAGTATGATGGCAGAGATAATGCTTTAGTAAAAGCACAGAGGAAGTGCTCAGCTAATGTGCCTTTGATGCAAAGGATGGCTGGGCAGGGGCCCAGTAGGTAGCAGAGAGGGAGACAGGCACCCGAGACTGAAAGAATGTCATTGAAGTAGTCACAAGAGGGAATGAGGCTCTGCAGAAGGGGTGTCTGAGAACTCAGGGCTGGAGGGGCATAAGAGCTGCTTCTGATTTGAATCTCTGTATTTTGAGCCCATTCTAGAGTCCCAGCAGCAGCTTCCAAGGAGACACTGAGGCTGCACTTGAATGCTTCTGGAGGTGGGGAGCTCATTCTCCCCTTGGTACTCATCTAGAGAAACTTCATTTAGAATTAGAAACTTGCTCATTGAAAAATACACCCATCCAAAAAGATCTGTGTACACATATGTTCTTAGCAGCACACTTTGTAATAGCCAAAACCTGGAAACAACCCAAGTGTCCAACAACAGATGAGTGGCTGAGCAAGTTGTGGTATATATATATATATACACAATGGAATACTACTCAGCTATAAAAAATGGTGACTTCACCGTTTTCAGCCAATCTTGGATGGACCTTGAAAAATTCATGTTGGGAGTCGGGCGGTAGCGCAGCGGGTTAAGTGCACGTGGTGCAAAGCGCAAGGACCGGTGTCAGGATCCTGGTTCAAGCCCCCGGCTCCCCAACTGCAGGGGAGTCGCTTCACAGGTGGTGAAGCAGGTCTGCAGGTGTCTTTCACTCCCCCCCTCTGTCTTCCCCTCCTTTCTCCAATTCTCTCTGTCCTAATAACGATGACATCAGTAACAACAACAATAATAACTACAACAATAAAAAACAACAAGGGCAAGAAAAGGAAAAATAAATAAAAAAAAAAGAAAAATTCATGTTAAGTGAAATAAGTCAGAAACAGAAGGATGAGTATGGGATGATCTCACTCTCCAGCAGAAGTTGAAAAACAAGATCAGAAGAGAAAACACAAGTAGAACCTGAACTGGAATTGGCGTATTGCACCAAAGTAAAAGACTCTGGGGTGGGTGGGTGGGGAAAATACAGGTCCTTCAGAGGACCTAGTGAGGGTTGTATTGTTATATGGAAAACTGAGAAATGTTATGCATGTACAAACTATTGTATTTACTGTCAAATGTAAAACATTAATTCCCCAATAAAGAAAAAAAAAAAGAAAAAGAAAGAAAGAAAAAAGAAAGAAAGCTTTCTTAAGCTAAACGGACACTGACCCTCTTAGGCATCTCTGTGGTCCCTCAAACTATGGCTTCTTGGGTCTATCAATGCTGGGGGCATTGAGTGCTAGGCCAAAGGCACTGGTTCTTATTCTGCTTGCACAAAGATGCCTGGGAAACCTCTGAGCAGGAGGACTGTGAAGGGGCAGAACTCTGCTCAGGAAGCTGACTGACTTCACTGGCTGTGGCAGGCCTGAGTCCTAGAGGCAAGATAACCTGACATCTGCCTTTCTGTACTTCTCCAACCAGTCACATTAATGAATGAACTTGAGAGAGCTGATAATCAGATAGTGAGTGACAACCATTTACCTTCCTGGACAAATAGACCCAAGGCCAATATCCATGTTTATGGGCTGAGAGGAGACACATGTAGAACTTTGCATCTTAGGGTCACCCATAGTCTGGGTACTATGAAAGTCACCACCTCCTAAACCCCACTGCCCCTCTAGAGTCTGTTTTTCTGCAGAACCAGATTCAGATACTCAAGGTCTTGGGGTGAAGGGACTCTTCAGCTCCCCATCCAATCTGATGGAGAGAGACCACCAGAGGGCTTCAGCAGATGGCCAAGGGGAGGCCTGGCACTTGGTGGGACAGTCAGTCAGCTCTCCACCCGAGACTGAGGCCTCACTCACCCCCAGGATACCTTCTGACCTTTGCATTTTCCAAAAAAAAAAAATGTCAAGGTGATGACAAGACACATCTATCGCATCTCAGCCATCATTGCAGTTGAAAGATGGGCCCGGAGCAGGTGGACTGCTTCAATTATGATGGATGAGGATGGTGACAGCTCTCAGGAGAGCTGCAGGAACCTGGCAAGTGTTCACTCAGCTATGACTCCTTTGGTAGCAATTTGACAAGATCAGAGCATTTTATGGAAGTGGAAAGTTTGGGGACCTTGGGGTTTGCTTGGCCCAGGGACTCTTGTCTGTTTGAAACCCTCTGCCAGCAATCGCCAATATGGCGGTTCTCCCAGAAGAGCCAATGTGGGACAAGCAGGAGCAGCCCTGAGAAGGGACTCCACCCCATGAAGTCTCTTGACTTAGAACCTGTGTCTTGTCTCCCTTTCGTGTCATTGAAGTGGGCCTCACTTGATCAGAGGGCATCAACATGGCTACAGACACAACCTCACAGGTCAAAGATATGTCTCCTCTGAGTCAGGCTGGGCCTGTGCTGGGCACTGGGAGACTGCAGTGAACAGGAGATTCCACTTTGTATTCAGCCTGAGCAAAGAGAGGGTCTGGACCCAGAGAGCCCTGTCTTTTTTGGCTGAGAAGCACCTCTCTTTGGACGGCTGGCTAGTTAGCTCATTTCTTTAGGGGCTTGGTGCTTGGGGGTTAAGTGAGGTAACTTACAAGGATCACCAGACTTATCACAATGGTTTTCAGGAATTCCATTGTCCTCTGGTGCATTTCTCTACTCCTTTAGCAAACTTGTGCACTGGGCATTGGTCTTGGGCCTTAGACGTGGTCTTGTAAGGGAGCTCACAGCTTTGTCTACCCAGTGATTTAGAATGTGATGTATTTATGCAGTTTCTTGGCCCTCGAGGTCCCTCGGTGTGTTTGATGGGTGGGTTCCTTATTGCAGAATGATGGTCAGCAGAGCTCTGGCTGTTGTGGTCCTGGACCTCTCTACATCAGTTCTGCCTTGAAGTCAAAACTGACGAGTTTGCATAATACAGAAGTCAGTCTCACTAGAGCTGGGAGGGAACCTCTGGTGTAAAGGGTTGACTTAGAGGAGCTCCAGCTGTTTAATTTCTTCAGTAACTACTGTATACATTGGGCAGGGGGAGTGAAAAACAGGAAAGACCCAGGTCTTGCCCTCGAGGAGCTCCTGCACTGACAGGAGGGAGAGCCACAGGGCACTCAACACCAGGAAGGAGCATGTAGGGAAGATGGTCAGGCTCTGGGGGAACTTTGAGGATGGCACCACTCATTCTGGCAGGGAACTCGGGAAGGTTTAGAGAAGGAGCATCTTCTCTTTACTCACAGGGATGTCCACAGAAAGAGTGGAGGGGAGCACTGTCCTGGATGAACCCCTTCTCCTGGGCCTCAGTGTTAGGACACCCTGAGGGGTTTGAAGGCTCTTCTCTCCCAGACACTGGCAGCTTCAATTCACTTCCTCTCAGAATCAACACCCAGGGGAGCTGGCCTATATTCTCCTTAGTCACTGTGCTTCTTACTTGGAACTTCCTGTACATCCCAGACAGCTAATGGCAGCTCCTGTCTCATCATGTCACCCCCTCATCCTGAGAGGGAAGCCACAATATTCCCTTCTGATTTTACACAATCAGCAGGCATGTCAATGCAGTACCGAGTACATATTTTTATTTAAAATATTTATTAATTTGATTGAAACAGGAGAGAGAGAAAGAGGGAAAACAGAGATCAGATTATTGCTCATCTCTGGCTTATGGTGGTGCCAGGAAGTGAACCTGGGATTCATGGGGCTTCAGATATAACAGCATGATGCATGTCTGCTGTGCTACCTCCCACCCTATGCTGTTTTAATAAATAATTTCTGTCTTAATTAGACAAGAGAATTTGATGGTGATATTGAAAATAGTAAATTCAGTGGCTCAGGAGTTACCACAGCAGATAAAGTATTGGATTATCAAGCATAAGATACTGTGCTTGAATCCCATATTGTGTGTCCCAGAGAGATATTTGGATTCTCTCTCTTTCTCATAAATAAATAAATAAATACATTTTTAAAAGAGAATATTAAAGTTGCTCACTAGTCATGTGTCTTTGAGAAACTCATGCCCTCTCTAGGTCTTAGTCTGCTCCTCCATAAAATAAGGGTGTCAGTTCTGCCTGGTGCCCACCCTGGGGTTGTATAAAATACAGGCTCCAAGAAACATATGACTGAGGAGGAGACCTGATAAAAGGGGAGAGATGGTTTCCATGGAACAAGTGACCAGAGGGGCTCTGGTCTGCTCTTCATGCCTTTTGTTGGCTGGAGACTGCTGTGCCAATCTGGCACACCTCATGGTGGTGATGGGTTGACTTATGGCATTCCCCTTCCTGACACACATGACCATGGATGGAGAGAACTGCTTTCCATCTCATATTGCTTCCTTTTATTTCTCTTTTTAATTTTTATTAGTGATTTAATAATGATTAACAAGTCTCTAAGGTAACAGGGGTACAATTGCACACAGTTCCCACCACCAGAGTTCTGTGTCCCATCCCCTCCACTGGAAGCTTCTCTATTCTTTATCCCTCTGGGAGAATGGACCAAAATTCTTTATGGGGTGCAGACAGTGGGAGTTCTGGCTTCTGTAATTGTTTTTCTACTGAACATGGACATTGGCAGGTTGATCCATACCCCCTACCTGTTTCTGTCTTTCCCTAGTGGGGTAGGACTCTGGAGAGGTGAGACTTTGGAACACATTGGTGAGGTTGTCTGCCAAGGGAAGTCAAGATGGTAGCATCTGCAACTTGGTGGCTGAAAGGTGGTAAGATACAAAGCAGGACAAATTGTTTAATAAACAGAAGCCCAGAGGTAGAAATAGAGCAGATGAAACTAGGGGTCTTCATGATGGAAAATCTAGGAAGTCTCTTTTAGGTATGTTCCAAGGGGACCACAACTTTACTAATTTTTGCCGGGGCCTGATAGCTAACATGCAGGTGGACTAAAAGTATTGTCTGGGAAGATGGTGTCAGAGTTGAAACTAGGACTTGAAAGCTGGATTAGGGCAGAGAGTAGCTCCCAAACATGAGGAAAGTATATATGTATTTAACTGTTAACCCCATTGATCTGACCCAGGGCCCATATCTATTCATATTTACCACAGAAGCCTGTATAACCTGTCAGTCTGAGTTCACAGTCCATGGTCACAGCTGGGAACATTCTAGGCTGCACTCACCCAGTCTTCCTCAAGTGGCAGGGTAGGTCAATCCAGTCTCCCTTCGGAGAGTGGGGCAGTCGCTACCATTGCTGTTCTACACTTAAGGCAAGGTCCTATAGAGGCCCACAAGAGGGCTTATGATGATGTTTCTGGTGGAAGTGACCAGTGATGGTGGAGAGGACTAGAATCCAAAGATTCCCTGACTAGAGCCCCAAGTAATGGGATGATCAGGACACTTTCAAGGTTTATCCCATGTCTGAAGTCCCCACTAGGCAGAGCTGAGAGGAGCATTACTCAACACAGACCAGATCCCTGCTGGAATGAGAGGATCCCTCAGAATCAAGACTGTAAACCCACTATCTTGCTTCCTTCCTCTTTTCTGGCCCATCTCTGCTTTAATGATCTCCACAGAGGAAATAAACAAATGTGATCCATAGGCTGCCACAGGCCAGGCCCACAGACTAAGAGGACTCTGGTTACACCCCCACCCCCTCATACTGTGCTTATATTCTGCTCTATGAGCCACATCACCTCAGCTTCTTCTCAGACTGAAATGGTTTTATAGCACCTCCCTGAGTTTTCTGGACTTGTATTTTATGTATGGGTATAAAAAGCTTTGGGGTAAAGCTGCCTTGGACCTGATCCAGGCTATCAATTTCCAGCAAGGTGATATGGGGCAAATCATTTAATTCTTTGGAGACTTAGTTTCTGCACCTGCAAAGTGGGGGGTTATAATTGTGCCTATTCCATAGAATGATCACGTCACATGTGCCCTCAGCCAGGTGCACCATCACCTGGCCCCTCACAAGACGGTCATGAGTGACAGTGTGAAGTTTGAGCTTGCTTGTGGCCTTGAGAAAGAAATTGAAGGGAGGGGGGCATGCGGTAGCACACCGGGTTAAGCACACATGGCATGAAGTGCAGGAACCAGCGTAGAGATCCTGGTTCGAGCCCCCCGGCTCCCCACCTGCAGGGGATGGCTTCACAAGCGATGAAGCAGGTCTGCAGGTGTCTGTCTTTCTCTCTCCCTCTCTTCTCTCAATTTCTCTTTGTCCTATCCAGCAACAACAACAGCAATGGCAACAATAACAAGGGCAACAAAATGGGAAAAATGGCCTCTAGGAGCAGTGGATTCATAGTGCAGGCACCGAGCCCCAGCAATGATCCTGGAGGCAAAAAGAAAGAAAGAAAGAGAAAAAGAAAAAAAGAAAGAAATTGAAAAGGAAGGAGGAGGCAGAGAAGGGGAGAAAGAGACAGAGAGACAGAGACCTGTAGTATTGCTTTACCTTGTGTGAAGTTCCCCCCCAGGGGCTTGAACCTGGGCAGTGTGTTATCACCTAGTCTCCCTTCCTTTTCCTTCCTTCCTTCCTTCCTTCCTTCCTTCCTTCCTTCCTTCCTTCCTCCCTCTGTCTTTCCTCCCTCTCTCTCTCCTTCTTTCCTTTCTCTTTCTCTCTCTCTCTCTCTCTCTCCCTCCCTCTCCCTCCCTTCTTTCCTTTGTGGAGTTTCTACCTGGCCAAGCATCCCTCTTTCCTGAGAAGTTGTTCTCAAGGCTGAAAGTCATGATACTGCAATCCCTGCCAGACATGTGACCAGGTGGAGTTAATCAGGCCCTGTCCTTGGGATTTTATGTTCTAAGTAAGGGAAAGAAGTTTTCTTCCCACTCTTTTGAAAAGAAATAATCTGTGACCTTGAAGTTGCCTACAGACTGGTTGTAGCCTTGGAGGGATCATCTGACCCACAGAAAGAAAACATTCTGGAAAGAAGAGGGGAAGTAGAGAGGGTACCCTGGCTGCATGTGAGTCTGGCTCCAAAAACCTGCTTTTCCTGAGTTTCGCTTTATGAGTGAACGCCTGTAAGAATTTCCTTTTGCATTGGGGTTGGAATTGGTTTCTATCACTTGCAAGCAAAGGATCTCAATGAACATCAGCACGGTCCCTGGCTTACAGCAAGGGGTTCAATAGGTAAGTGGTGACTCTCAGAATTAACTCAAGTCAGACTCTGTCCAGCTTGACGTTGGTGCTGGATTTCCATCTCCATTTACTTCCAGTCACCTTGCTGTGAGGACTGGTGTAAATTATCTGTCAGCCAGTCCAGGTCCTTAGGCTGCTTGTGTGAAGCATGGAGCTGGTGTGTGTGACTTGAGGCGCGAGCATGTGCAGTGGTGAAGGCTACAGTGCCGGCCCATGTAAAGCAGCACCATGGACAGTGGCAGCTCAGGCTGCAGCCGCCTGCCATCAGACACAGACACAATCAAGCTGCTGACATCCTTCTCCATGTCCGGGGCTGATAATGAACAAGTAATTTATGTCCAGGAGTCAGTGGAGCCTGTCGCAAGCCGAGGCTTGAATGTTAGTAAGAGAGATTCCTAGGAAGGTCATTGCCCCGCTCTTGTCACTGTTAAGGGTTGTCTGTAAATGGTGTCGTCTTGGAGGTATCCCCTTGTTCTTCTGGCTTCTTTGGGGTGGGGGGAGGGGGAAGGTGCACTTTCGAGGATCTGGGCTTAGTATAAGCACTGGGTTTCTTTTGAGTCGTGTCCTGATAATAGGCCAGGTGTCTGCAATTCCTGACCTCAGATCACCCACGGTGAGAAGGGAAATGAAAGTGGACTGGTGGCTGTGTGGGGTCTGGTGAGTGGGAAGGGTAGGAGGCAGGTGTCACTCTTTGGGGAACAGAAATGGTTACCAAAATGGTTGAATTTATTTGAGCCAAATACCAGTTCTTTTAGGAATAATGTTTTGGGGACAAAATCTTTCAAGAGTGTGAGAAGTGGAGAAGAGATTAAAAAGAAGAAGAAGAAGGAGGAGGAGGAGGAGGAGGACGAGGAGGAGGAGGAGGAGGAGGAGGAGGAGAAGGAGAAGAAGGAGAAGAAGAAGAGGAAGAAGAAGAAGAAGAAGAAGAAGAAGAAGAAGAAGAAGAAGAAGAAGAAGAAGAAGAAGAAGAAGACGACGACGACTCTGGGCTAGTGGGCTGTTGTTTTCGCTGGGTTAGGTTGTTTTCGCCGGGCTGGCTTCACAGGCAGGTAACAGACGACCAGGGACTCATGGTTGAGCTGTAGGCAGTATCTCTTTATTCATGCAGGACGCAGCGCAATCTAAGCCGAGCTGAGCTAAACTAAAGGTACAGTACTGTAAAACTCACAATGCTGTCTTTATATATACTTGCCAAGTAAGGTGGAAACAGGATGTGACATAGAGAGGGTGGAGAGAAAAGTGACTGGTGAAAATCAGAGTGTGACAAAGAGGGGGCAGATTAGGCGAGAATCCTATCACTGAACCACAAATGCCCTGGAGGGAGGGTGGAACTTGTTAACAGTGGTTATGTAAATAGAATGAAGTGGTTATGTAAATAGAATAGTGTTAAGCAGGGGGGATTTAAACCAAATGAAACAGAAGGGGTCTCATGCATACCAACAGTGGGCAGGTGACTTTGCGACCCTTCCTATGGGCATTTCCCTACCTGTTGTTGGCTTTCGCCATTCTGGGAGGTAGGTAGAGCATGAGGTAACACTGTTTGTTTTTTTTTACATAAACTTCTGGTACAAAGCTTTACAATTCAATATATACACTATATTCTGCTCACTACTTGAAGTCTAGTTTCCTCCATCCCTTGCTGTTAAACTGGCTCCCTTTATCTGTTTCACTTAACCATCAGTCCATCGCCACCCCTGACCCTCTGGTAACTGGCATGTTACCTGTGAGCTTATTTTTGCTTTTATGTCTCATGTGCTCTGTTCCTTTCTACTCCACATACAAGTGGAATCAGATGCTAACTGTCTTCTCCATCAGGCGTGTTTCACTTAGCATGGTATTTTTAGGGCTCATCCATGCTATCACAAATGGCAAGATTCAATTCTTTCTTTTGACTAACCAGTGCTCCACCTGGAACACACCTTTTTTCTGTTGATGGACACTTAAGTCATTCCATATCTTGGCTACTGTAAGTAATGCTTCTGTAAACACAAGGGAGCTTTATCTCCTTGAATTCATGTTCTTGTTTTGTTTTGATAAACACCACAGAAGTGGAGTATCTGGATCATATGGCATTCTTTTTTTTTTTGAGGAATATTTATTTAATTTTTAATTTTTAAAATTTATTTATTTATTTAAAAAGGACACATTAACAAAACTGTAGGATAAAAGGGGTACAACTCCACACAATACCCACTACCAGATTTCTATATCCCATCCCTTCCCCTGATAGCTTTCCTATTCTTTATCCCTCTGGGAGTATGGATCCAAGGTCATTGTGGGATGCAGAAGGTGGAAGGTCTGGCTTCTGTAATTGCTTCCCCGATGAACATGGGCATTGACAGGTTGATCCATACTCCCAGTCTGTCTCTCTCTTTCCCTAGTAGGGTGGGTCTCTGGGGAAGTGGAGCTCCAAGACACATTGGTGGGGTCGTCTGTCCAAGGAAGTCTGGTCTTCATCACGCTGGTATCTGGAACCTGGTGGCTGAAAAGAGAGTTAACATACAAAGCCAAACAAATTGTTGAACAATTATGGACCTAAAGGCTGGAATAGTGCAAATGAAGTGTTGGGGGGTACTCACTGCAGACTATTGTGTACTTTTGCTTTCAGGTATATATTTTGCCCTAGTTTATGGATACGTGTGAACATATGCTCTATCTCAGGGGACCTGGTCTATATCTTGGTTTTGGGACTTTGTTAGGAAGTGAACCACCTGGATTGGAATTAGAGGAAACTATGAAGGAAAGGTCTCACCTGAGTAATGAAGCTGAAGGGTTGTCATTCTACACCTGAAGTCTCTGGACACAGTCTGAAGTGAAGCATGCTATGGTGGCACTTGTTGCGTTGATTAGGTTGTGATCAGCAGCAATGTTATTTGATATGAATTGAGAGAAGCATGCAGGAAAGTGCACCCCACCCTAAGGTTCCAGGACTGGGGAAAATATAGGCTCTATTGTGGAAATGTGAGGTTTATGATGTCTTAGGGTTCAAGAAGACAATGGATGGTTATTGTTATCATCACATTATTTGGTAATTGGGTTAACTTTGAGAAGTCCCTTTGTTAGGATTTGCTGTATAATACCCAGTATCTTGTATATAGCTGTGCCAGTGGTTGCTTCTGTTTCCCTGGTCTAAGCTTTTGAGAGAGTCAACATATCAAAGACTCAGCCTGTGTATTAAAAAGACTCAGTTTGTGCTTTAAAAAGTTTGAGACATACAATCAATTTTTCCCCTCTCATATTAATTAATTAGTGATTTATATGACTACAATTTAATAGGAGTGTACATAAACACCATTTCCACCACCAAAAGACTGTGTCCCATCCCACCCATCCAATCCCCCCTGCCCACCACTCTGGGAAGCCGAATGTCCACCCTCCCCCTCACCACAGGGTTTTTACTTTGGTGCCCTAATCTAGATTTAGTTAAATTCTGCTTTTAGTTTCCCTTTCTGTTCTTCTTTCTCAACTTCTGTTGATGAGTGGGATCAGCCCATACTCATCTTTATCTTTCTGACTAAGCTCACTTAACATAATTCCTTCTAGCTCCATCCAAGATGGGTCAGAGAAGGTCAGTTCATTGTTATTAGTAGCTGCGTAGTATTCCATTGTGTATATATACCACAGCTTTCTCAGCCACTCATCTGTTGTTGGGCACTTGGGTTGCTTCCAGGTTTTAGCTATTATGAATTGTGCTGCTATGAACATAGGTATACACATATCTTTTTGGCTGGGTGTTATGGAGTCCTTGGGGTATATCCCTAGGAGAGGAATTACTGGGTCATATGGAAGGTCCATGTCTAGACTTGTGAGAGTTCTCCAGACTGCTCTACACAGAGGCTGGACCAATTTACATTCCCACCAAAAGTGCAGAAGGGTTCCTCTGTCCCCACAGCCTCTCCAGCATTTGTTGCTGCTGTCCTTTTTGATGTATGTCATTCTCACAATAGTGAGGTGGTATCTCAGTGTTGTCTTTATTTGCATTTCTCTGACAATCAGTGACCTGGAGCAATTTTTCATATGTTTGTTAGCCTTTTGGATCCCCTCTGAAGCGAATGTTTTGTTCATATCCTCTGCCTATCATTTGCTTTTTTGGTGTAAGTTTGCTGAGCTCTTTATATATTTTGGTTATTAGTCTCTTGTTTGATATATGGCATGTAAAGATCTTCTCCCATTCTGTAAGGGGTCTCTTTGTTTGTATGATAGTTTCTTTGGCTGTGCAGAAGCTTTTCAATTTGTTGTAGTCCCATTGGTTTGTTTCTGCTTTAGTCTTACTTGCAATTGGGTTTGTTTCATCAAAGATGTCCTTGAGGTTTAGGTGGGAAAGTGTTCCAACAATGTTTTCCTCTAAGTATTTGATAGTTTCCAGTCTAACATTCATGTCCTTGATCCATTTGGAGTTGGTTTTTGTTTCTGGTGAGATAAGGTGGTTCACTTTCATTCTTATGCATGTTTCAACCCAGTTTTCCCAGCACCATTTACTGAAAAGAGACTCCTTCCTCCATTTAATACTTTGGACCCCCCTTATCAAAGATTAGATGTCCATAGATGTGAGGGTTTAGTTCTGGGCTTTCAGTTCTGTTCCACTGATCTGATATTTTTGTTCCAGTACCAGACTGTTTTGATGATGATGGCCTTACAATATAGTTTGAAATCTGGAAGTGTGATGCCTCCATTTCTGTTTCTTTTCCTCAAGATTGTTTTAGCAATTCTAGGTGTTTTCTGGTTCCAGATAAATGGCTGTAGTTTTAGTTCTATTCTCTTAAAGAAGCTTGGTGGAACTTTGATGGGTATCACATTAAATTTGTATATGGCTCTGGGGAGAATATTCATTTTGATGATAATTATTCTTCCAATCCATGAGTATATTTTATTTTTAATTTTTCAAATTATCTTTATTTATTGGATAGAGACAGCCATAGATTGAGAGGGTAGGGGAGATACAGAGGGAGAAAGAGAGACACCTGCAGACCAGCTTCACCACTTGTGAAGCTTTCTTCTTCCGGAGGGTGGGCAGAACACCAGGGTCTTGATTCCTTCACTGGGGGTCCCTCACTACAGGCCTCTTTTCAGTTTCATCCCCCATCCCTACATTGGATCCTGAGTTTTCTG
Organism: Erinaceus europaeus; assembly: GCF_950295315.1. Taxonomy (NCBI): domain Eukaryota; kingdom Metazoa; phylum Chordata; class Mammalia; order Eulipotyphla; family Erinaceidae; genus Erinaceus; species Erinaceus europaeus. Next base: position 16,416,337 of record NC_080171.1, on the reverse strand, counting down.
ACCCGAATGATGGTGAATATACCCTGAGCTGACCACTTGCTGCTGCTGAAGATTATATTTAGATCTACTTGTAGGTCCTGAGAGAGGCATGAAAATTAAGAAAAATGAGGGATTCTTCCTACTAAAAATAGAATATACTAACCCTAGCCAGTGGACCCCACTCACTGCTCCCCTCTTACCTGTGAGCTGAGCCTTTGTTGGGCCCATGATCTCTGGTAACCACATCAGAGGAATGTGATCATTGGGTAGACAACTGTTGATGGCGTGGCTGTCCCCTGTGGTCTGGGATTCTTGAAACTACTCTTCAGTGCTGTTATTCCTCTCTGGTTCCCTTGGCAGAACTATATAAAGCAGGCAGGACCTGGATTTTCATGCTCATATCACAGATGTGGCTCAGAGAGTAAATATGGAGGGGGCCAGAAATTGGGCTGTAGGATCCTTTCTGTTGCATCTGACACCTGCTCCCCAATAGCAGGAGTAGAAGGGGATCCCCAGATGCATTGAACAGGGATAGGAAAGATAGCACTCCTCATAGGGTCACCTTCTAAGAAGCACTTTCCTTACTTTTGAAAGTGCACCCTTCACATATTTTATTGTTTTTTTATTCTTATGAGATTTGTAAATGAGATATGTGTTTATTTTGAAATTTACTTGGGAATATATAGCTAAAAGCAGGGTGAATGTATCCCTATGTCCCCCACCTCCCACTTGGCTGGTACTCCCTTTTCTGCTTCTCTTGACTGCACTTGAGGGTTGGACAACTGCAGATGATGGTGATGATGATAAGTACTCCTCTTATCCAATGGACTTGTCATTCATCACTTAAAAAATAATTTAAAAAGTCTGCTGCACAGTAAGTATGAAATAAATTTACTGTTAATTATTTTCTCCTTTCATCATCTCCTCCTCCCCTACCCCTTCCTCCTCTTCCTCTTCTCTTTCTACTTCTTTTTCTTCCTCCTCCTCTTCTCTTCCTCCTCTTCCACCTCCTCCTCTTCCTCCTTCTCCTCCTCCTTCTTTTTCTTCTTCCTCTCCTTCTCCTTCTATAATCAGAGTACTGCTGAGCTCTGGCTTATGGTGGTATAGCCTTTCCTTCCTTCTCTCTCTCTTTCTTTCTTTTCTAGAGCACTGCTCATCTCTGGTTTATCATGGTGCTGAGGATTGAACTCAAGACCTTCAGAGCCTCAGACATGAAGGTATTTTTAGATAACCAATATGCTATCTTCCAAGTCCCTCAACTGTCACTATAGTTTTGATAACTTGAACATGTCCAGAATCCCCAACTTGCCTTCTGACACACTACCCTGAGCTACACTCATACTCACACTTCAACTGCCCCGTCGTCTTGCTGCTCCTCATATGAGGTCTTCCTTTGTCTGGTCACTTGCTTTTGCTGGTTTGTTCCCCTCCCTGGACCTCCTTTATGTTGTAGATCCTACTCATCCTGCTATAGTTCATTCCACCTCCTCCAGGAAGCCTTTCCAAAGGACCCCACCCTCAAAGTTAAACTGGAATTTTACCTCTCTCACAGTACTTGGTTGCCACTAGATGCTGCCTCTGTAGTCAGAAGGATACTTTTGTGGGTTAAAAAAATTTTAATTCTCTTTATTTATTGGATAGAGACAGCCAGAAATTGAGACGGCAGGGGAGATAGAGTGAAAGAAAGACACCTGCAGCACTCCTTCACCATTTGCAAAGCTCTCCCCATGCAGGTGGGGACCAAGAACTCAAACCCTGGTCCTCGAACATTGTAATGTGTGTGCTCAACCTGGTGTGCCACCACCCGGTCCCCTTTTGTGGTTCTTTGCATCCCCATTTGTCTTCCTCACTAAGCCAAGGGAAAGGTCTGTGCTTTCAGCATCTCTGTCAGCTGCAGAGACACAGACTCTGATACTGAGGGGTTGCTCCAAGGAAAGTGTCCACCCCAGGGGAGTGACAGACACTGGACAGTGGAAAGAGGGGTCAGAGGAACCAACAGCCTGGGAAGTATGACATGTTTTGGGAAAAGTGGCCTGAGAGCTTGACTTGGAGGAATCAGGAAGCTAAGAGGCAAATAGTGACAGGAATAGATAGTGTGGGCCAAGGAGCTGAGTGGACAAGGCCTGGAGGTGGGGGACTGAATGTGTGTTTAGGGAAAAGCAGGATCCTGTCACAGAATATTTTGTAGAGTCTTTGCAGCTTGTGTGTAGAGGTCAGAGGAAAAACAGCTTAGAAATTGGCTGAGGAGGGAATTCTCCCCCGTGTCTGTCTGTCTGTCTGTCTGTCTGTCTGTGAGGACTCTAGCTGGCATGACTCAGGCACATCAGAAGGATGAGTAGGGTCATGAGATTGAGTGAAGGCTATCCTGTTAAATTTGAATTCCAAATAAACAATGAGTAGATTTTATAAAGTATAAGTATGTCCCAAATAAGCCTGAGACATACTTCCATTAAAAACAAAATGACCCATGGCTTCCCTTCTAAGCAATCCCAACTCCACTGGCTTCCTGCCTTTCTGTTAGCTGAGTCTGGCAGCCCTGTATGGAAAGGCTGCAGTAATGCTGCCACATCAGAAGCGTCATTATCATTTTTTGGGCCATTGCTTCATGAGCAAAGACAGATCGAAGTGTGTGAATCCCCACTGCACCTAAATGCAGATAAACATGATGGACGGTAATGGCTGCAGAGGAGCCAACAGCGGCGCCTCCAGGAGCAGGTGAGTGATGGGTGTGCTGGAAGTGAACATCTGGGTACTGGTACCCAGTCCTACCTTTTACCTCAACAGTGTGAGGTTCACCAGGGGGCTGTCTCCTGAGGGAATGAGGCTCAGGGCTGGAGGCACAAGGCTGCAGGTGTTTGCTGTTTTCCCAAACCAAACCAGTTCACTCAGAGTCCTTTCTGTCCCGATGGGCAATGCTATTGGAGAGGCTAGTGTGGGGGCTGGTCTGCTTCTATGTGCAACCCTATTTATTTCTTTCCTTCCTTTTTAAAAGCAATTTAATAATGATGAACAAGATTGTAAGAGAACAGGGGTACAGCTCCCTTTTCCATACAGCTCCCACAACCAGAGCTCCATATTCCCATCCCCTCCATTGGAAACTTTCTTATTCTTTATTCTGGGAGTATGGACATTTATAGATAACAGGTCTGGTATCTGTAAATGATTCCATACAGGACATGGATGTTGGCAGGTGGATCCATACCCACAGCCTGTTTCTATCTTTCCCTCGTGGGGCAGTAGCGTGGTGAGGTTCCAGGACACACTGGTGAGGTTCTCTGCCCAGGGACGTCAGGATGGTGTCCTGGTGGCATCTGCCACTTGATGGCTGAAGGGTGGTAAGATATAAAGCAGGAGAAATTGTGTGGTGATGGGAACTCTATGGACCTTGATAGGAAAGGAATCTGGAGGCATCAGACATATCAGAGGCTCTTCCAGTCTATCTCTGGCTGTGGTGGTCTCTGAACCACAGTCTTGCGGACCGTGCTGGGGGTTCCTGCAGGTGTGTTAACAGACCTGAGGAATGATAAAATCAACTCTCACTCACCTCTCCTCCCCAGCTGCCACACCCTCAGGGTGGGATATATTTACTATGCACTAAACCATGACTTAAACGCTTTGGGTACATTATCTTAGGTACTTTTATAGCATTTGTTTGCTGTCAACCCCCCCCCCTTTTATTGAAATGGAAGCTGAGATTCGGTAGGTTAAAAATAACCCACTTAAAGTCAACCAATTCAAAAATAGCACGTCAGCACTTGAGCCTATGTTCATGCCGCTGCAATATTGTACCCCCCCCCCATGATAAAAATAAGTTCTGAGAGGTAGTGGCGGTGCTGGCAGTGGCGCTATAGTAGAGTACAGTGTGCCAGGATCTGGGTTTAAGCTGCCAGTCCCCACCTGTAGGGCATGGGATAGGAAAGCTACAGGAATAATGAGCCCCCCTCTCCCTTCTACTCCCCTCTTAATGTCTCTCTGTAACTAACAAAAACACACAAAAAAGAGGAAATTATTCAGGGACACCCCCCACACACACACACACATACCTCGACATATACCAAGGGTCCCAGGATCTGCTTTCAAGGTCCCTGCCTGAGCAGCTCTGGTCCCAGAGTGTGTCAGCAGGGACTGTCACATCTCCCAGGCACATGTTCTGTGGATGCCATGGAAGGTGGCTGGTGGCATGTTCCCAGAAGGGCTGGGTGTCCACCCCCTCCCTCTAGGCTCTTTCACCCTCAACTGCTAGTCTGAATTCTCTGAGCCTTGCTTTGCACCAGTTCATGAAGTCCTGGAATTAACAGTAACTATAAAATGAGAACTTTGGAGGTGGTGTGTGTGTATGTGCTGGGTGAGGGGGGGTGAGTGGGGCAAGATTTGTGTGTGTTCATTCTTTTTCTCAAAATGGTCCACGAAAGGGAGAGAGGTGACAATCCGTAGACTTTGCAGTTAAGTCAAGAAGAGCTGGTGACAAGAAGTCCATTTGCATAAATGCTGATCAGCCTGTAACCCCAGATTGTTAATATCTGATACCTTAAATGAGCGATCGTGGGGTCAGACAGTGGCAGACCTGCTTGAGTGCACACGTTACTATGCATAAGGACCTGGGTTCAAGCCCCTAGTCCCCAGTTACAAGGGAGAAGCTTCATGAACAGTGAAGTAGTGCTGCAGGTATCTCTCTTTATCTCCCCCCTTCCTTCTCAGTTTCAATCTGTCTTATAAAATAAAAAGAAAGAAAGAAGGAAACAATGGAGAAAAAAGCTGCCCAAAGCAGTGGATTTGCTGTGTAGGCACTAAGCCCCAATATTAGTTCTGGTAGCAATAAATAACAAACAAAAAACAACAAACGGAACAATGGTGGGTTAGTTCGGATAATGCTGGCTGCCATAACAAGCAGTTCTCCAAATATGCAGCAACTCAGGCACAGGAGATATTTCTGTCACCACATGGGAGCACCATGCAAAAGGAAAGCTTCACAAGTCGTGGTGGTGATACAGCATCTCTCTCTCCCTTTCTTTCTCTGTGTGTGTGCACCTCCTCTCTGTCTCTTGATCTCTATATGGATAAAGAGAAGAAAAGAAGAAGTAGAAGAAGAAGAAGGAGGAGGAGAAGGAGGAGGAGAAGGAAAAGAAGAGGAGGAGGAAGAGGAAGAAGAAGAAGAGGAGGAGGAGGAGGAGGGAAAAGAAGAAGAAAAAGGAGAAGTCTCCCAAGAACAGTCTAAGTGTGCAGGTGTGACTTCCCAGAGAAGTCCTAGTGACAAAAACAGACAAAAAACATGATGCTTTGTCTACTGTCATCTTTTTAAGACTACATCTTTACTTCACCAACATGCACCCTAGGTGGGAACAAACTTGAACTTGGGTTTGCTGTTGATCATTCTTCCTTCTGCTTTCCCTGCAGAAAACAACTGTCTTTTTTTTTAATGGGGAATTAAAATAAAATACAATAATTTGTACATGTGTAACATTTCTTAGTGTTCCACATAACAGTTCAGGCTTCACTAGGTCCATCTCTGTCTTCCAGGACCTGAACTCTTCCCCCCGCCCCTCCAGAGTCTTTTACTCTGGTGCAATATACCAACTTCAGTCCAAATTCTGCTTAGTGTTTTTCCTCTGTTCTTTTTTCCTTTTTAAAAAAATTTCTTTATTGGGGGATTAATGGCTTACGGTAGATAGTAAAATACAATAGGCTGTACATGCATAACATTTTCACATAACAATACAACCCCTACTAGGTCCTCCTCTGCTCTCATGTTCCAGGACCTGAGCCCTCCCCCCCACTCCACCCCAGAGTCTTTTACTTTGGTGCACCAAACTCCAGTACACCAACTCCAGTCCAAGTTCTGCTTTGTATTTTCCCTTCTGTTCTTGTTTTTCAACTTCTGTCTATGAGTGGAATCATTCCATATTCATCGTTCTCTTGCTGGATGATTTCACTTCTTCTTCTAGCGTTTGCCCTTCTTCTGTAGCCAGTCAACAGCGCCAGGTTGAGCCTGATGTAAAGTTTTGAGACCTCCCCTGAATCTGGAGAGGTGGCAGTCGCTGACCACATGGGCCATAGTCTGTCTGTAGCCGCAGGGGCAGCTCGGATCGTCTCTGGCTCCCCAGCGACGGAACATAGCGGCGCACCGGTCATGGCCTGTTCGATAGCGATTGAGGAGGGCCCAGTCATAACGTGCTAGGTCAAAGCCAGGTCGACGCTTGCAGGGGTCTGTGATGAGGTGTTTGTTCTTTACCTCAGCTGACTGCCAACTCCGTTTCCAAGAGTCTGGAACAGAGAAGTTCAGTGTAGGCGCAGGAGACCAGATTGGATGACGAGATGTCAAGCGTTGGACAGGGTGGGCAAAGATATCTGTGTATATTGGCAGGTCCGGTCAAGTGTAGACATGGGAAATGAACTTAGATGATGCCGCATCCCAACAAATATCTGGCGGGGCAATGTTGCTAAGAACTGGCAGCCATGGAACCAGGGTGGAACGGATGGTTCCAGAAATTATCCTCATGGAGGAATATAATTTGGAATCGACCAAGTGGACATGGGGGCTACGGAACCATACTGGGGCACAGTATTCTGCAGTGAAATAGCATAATGCCAGAGATGATAATCGTAGTGTGGAAGCGCTCGCGCCCCATGAGGAGCTGGCCAGTCTTGCAATGATGTTATTCCTCGTGCCCACCTTTGCTGCAGTTTTTATGAGATGTTCGTGAAATGACAGGGTGCGATTGAGAGTAACGCCAAGATAGACTGGCTGGGCTTCATGCTGGATTCTCATATGGTCAAGCTTCACATTAAGCTCACGCGAGGCCGAGGCATGGTGTAGATGGAAAACAGATGATACCGTTTTTGCAGTGCTAGGGATTAGTCGTCATTTTTTACAGTAATCAGATATCAGAGACATGTCTTTCGTGAGTGTTTCCTCGAGGATGTCGAACTTGGATGCCTGAGTTGCACAGCAGATGTCATTGGCATAGATGAACTTCCTTGAAGAAGTTTCTGGGAGGTCATTGATGTAAATATTAAATAGCGTAGGAGCCAGAACAGAGCCCTGGGGGAGGCCACTTGAGACAAGTCTCCATCTGTTAGACTTGTCACCCAGATACACCCGGAATCTTCTGTTTTGGAGAAGAAACGATATAGTGTTGGCCACCCATGGAGGCAGGCATCTTGAGATCTTGACTAGGAGACCACGGTGCCAAACTCTGTCATAGGCTGCTGTGAGATCAACAAAGACAACACCCGTCTTTAAATTCTTCTGGAATCCATTTTCAATGTAAGTTGAGAGGGCCAGGGCTTGTTCGCAGGTAGATCTTCCTGGGCGGAAACCAGCTTGGGCGGGTGATAGGAATTTCTCTGTAAGATGAGAAATACGTGACAGAAGCAGCCTCTCAAGGAGTTTGTAACACACGGAGAGGAGAGAAATTGGTCTATAGCTGGCGGCCAGTGTTGGGTCTTTCTTTGGTTTCAAAACTGCTATAACCTTCACACGACGCCAGATTTTGGGCATAGATTTGGATTTCAAGATGTGGGACAGGAATGTAGTGAGCCACTTCTTTGCTACGGGGCCCAAGTTAAGAATGAGTTCTGGGGTGATGTTATCATAGCCAGCAGCCGTTCCCGGTTTAACCCTCTTCAAAGCGTCTTCCAGTTCAGACAGTGTAAAGGGAGAGAGTTTTGGAGATGGACAAGATAAATGGAAGTGGGATGACCACTCATGGGAAATTTCTCTTTTCCAGACTGGGTCGATCTTAGCACGTCCAACTTGAGTTAGGTGACTGGCCACTGAGTTTGGAGATACGGGAGGATGGGAGACGGGAGAGGGTTGACTACCGGCACCCAGACTATGAAGAAGCTTCCAGGCCTTCCTACTTGAGTGGGTGAAGTTCAGACTTTCCGTGAGTTGTTGCCAGCGGGCTTGGCGTGCTGCATCCAGGGAGGCAATGAGATGGTCAGCCACATCTGGGTCGCCCGACTCATCATACTGCTTTAGTAGTTGCTCGCATTCAGCATCAAGACAAGGCATATAGTTAGCACGTCTCCCACAAGGAATAGCTTGGGAAGCTGCTTTGAAGATGGCTTGGCGGAAGCGCCTGTAGGAATCTTCAGAGGGGATAGAGTTAATTGGAATTGCAGGAATAGATTTGTTGGTAAGATCACTGAACAGATGCCAGTTTGCTTTCCGAAAGTTCCATCTTAGTTTCTCTGAGCACAGAATCAGTGGGAGCTGGAGACCAATGTGGATGATAGCTGGGCGGTGATGACTGTGCGGGAAGATCTTGAGAACTTGTCTCGTAGTGGGAAAGGCTTGGCCGTTGACTGTGCTAATCCAGCACAGGTCGGGTGACGAGTCTTTATTCCACCTAGCACTGTGAAAAGAGCCTGGCTGTTTGGGATCGTATAATAGGGAGAGGTCATTCGCTGAAGCCCAGTCAGCTAAGATAGAGCCATCAGCACAACTGGAGGAATAGCCCCAGTCTTGGTGATGACTATTAAAGTCTCCAACGTAAGGCTGGGTGATTCGGGCTAGGCAGGACCTCATTATCCCATAAGGCACTGGGAGGCTTATATATGTTGACGAGCTGAATAGTTCCAATAGTAATGGAGTCGTAGAAGGTCGAAGAGGCCGTGTGGTAAACGTCCGCAAGACACGATTTGGCGTAGATGGCTCGGCCGTGTTTAGGATGGAGATTATAGCATATTAAATTGAATCCACTGATGGTGAATCGAGCAGCTTCATCCACTGCTGTATGTGTTTCTTGTAGGCAAATAACATCTGCCTGATGCTGTATCGCCAATTGACCAATAAGAACGCGTTTGGCAAAGGACAGCCCCATAACATTAAGTTGGAGGACTTGAAGAGCAGGACCAACAGCTTGAAAGCTGTCAGGAGCTGCTTGTTGCTGGCTTTGAAAGTGACTGGGATCCATGTAGATTCAGTCCGCTAGGAAGGATCGTCAGTTTCCCCAATGAATGGGTACTCACGGGATGCACCACGGGAAGGTCGATCCAATGCATCCCTGTGCATTGATTTCACTTAACATGATTCCTTCAAGCTCCATCCAAGATGAGTTGAAGAAGGTGAATTCATCATTTTTAATAACAGCTATATCTTCTATGGTGTATGTGTCTTTTTCTAGATAAGGTTTAGTAATAAGATTGTCAAGGTTTATGCTCTTAAGAAAGCAGCATGGGGGCCCGGCGTGAGTGTAGCAGATTAAGGGTACATGGCTCAAAATTCAAGGACCAGCTTAAGGATTCTGGTTCAAGCCCCCAGCTCACCACCTGCAGGGGGGTTGCTTTATGAGCGGTGAAGCAGGTCTGCAGGTGTCTCTCTTTCTCTCCCCCTCTGTCTTCCCTCCTCTCTTGATTTCTCTATGTCTCTAACAACAAGGACAACAATAATAAAAACAATAATGAAAAACAACAAGGGCAACAAAAAGGGGGAAAAAAAGTCCCCAGGATTTGTAATGCAGGCACTGAGACCCAGTGATAATCCTGGAGTGGTAGAGGCTAGTACTACTAGCTGTGGCATCTTGAAGAGTTACTTAACTTCATCTCTAAGCTATTGTTTCATTATGTATAAGATAGAGCTAGTGGCATCTACTTCATGCACTGCTACGAGGATGTAATCTGGTCCAACACCAGGCACATAGCTGAGCTCAACTACTGGGGGTGATCTCCTTGCTCCGTGCTCCTTTCTCCTCTGGGTTTTGCATCTAGGGTCCTGGCTTGAGCTGAGTCAGTCCTGGGCACTTCTTGGCGGGTCCTCTAAGGTCTGGAGCTAGCAACTCAGAGGAGAACAGGTAGACACACTCAGCTGAGCAATAAGCCTGGAGGCATCAACAATGCAGGGTGTTTGAGAATTTTCTCCTGGTCCAAGTCCATCATGTACTCATTTCCTGTCTAGGATTGTGGGGAGGGCATGCAGTAAGCATTGAGTGACTTGCTTTCCTAAGGTTCCTTCATATCACTGGAACACAGTCTCCCTGCTGCACCAAAGTGGTTGAGAGAAGGTCTCCCCACAGGAAACAGAGGTTCTCGCATATCCTCAGTAAGGAGGGTGCTGCTTAGTGGGGCAGCGGTTCAAAGGCGGGCCCAGAGGCTAGAGGAGTGCCCTCCTGATGGCCTTGTCAGAGCTGCAGGAGGAAGAAGAGAAGCAGAAGCTGATGGATCTCGCTGGCACAGTTGTAAGAGTTTCCCAGAACTACCTGAAGACATAGCTGGAAGCAGCAACCAACTGATAATTACCAGGCAGAGGAGACCCAGTGATCAGTGAAACAGCGGTTATCAGAAAGGATGTGACCCCCTTTAAAATTCAGAGCTGCTATGGATGGGGTAACCAGGTCAAGTAATTTTCTTTAATGAATTGCTCCCCCATTTTTTTAACTGAGGCAAAATTTTGTTTCCTTTCTATTATCTTTATTTATTGGATAGAGACAGCCAAAAATCAAGAGGGAAGGGGATGATAAAGCGGGAGAGAGACAGAGACACCTGCAACACTGCTTCACCACTTGCAAAGCTTCCCCTGCAGCTGGGGACTGGGGGCTCTAACCTGAGTCCTTACACATTATACCTGTGCGCTCAACCAGGTGCACCACCACTGACCTCTTTGCTTTTTTTTTTTTTTTTTTTTTGCCGCATCACTGCTTAACTTTGGCTTATTTAGTATCTGGGATTGAACCTGGGACATCAGAACCATAGGCATGAAAGTCTTGTGCACCCATTCTTGGAAGGAAAGTTGGGCCAAAGTCCTTTACCACTCGAGGAAGATGGATCCAGCAACGGTGCAGCCTAGCACGTTCCTAGCCCTGACTACAGAATGCGAGCTCAGACCTACAGGGATGCAGAAGTTACACAGGCTCCTGCACTGACTATAGGCCCCACATCAAATTGATGGGGTTTACAGGTAACAGTATTTATATATTGTGGAATTGTACGCCTCTTATCCTACGGTCTTATTGATGTTTTTTATTTTACAAATAAACTAATAAAAAAACAAAACAAAACAAAACAAAATAGTATTTATATACTTTCCCCAGATTTGGGAGCTACTCTCTTTCCTGATCCAGCTTTCTAGTCCTATTTCCAGTCCTGACACCATAAACCCAGATAATACCTTTGGCCCACCTACATGTTAGCTATTGGGCTCAGTCAAAAACTAGTAAAGGCATAGGCCCTCTGGAATATACCTAAAATAGGCCTATTAACTTTTTACAAAATTGAGACTCCCAAATTTCATCTGCTATATTCTTGCCTTTAGTTTCCTGATTATTAAACAATTTGTTCAGCTTTATATATTAATGCTTTTCAGTCACCAAGTTGCAGATGCAACCATGACACCAACCTGACTTCCCTGGGCAGATGACTTCACCAGTGTACCCTGGAACACCATCCCTCTGGAGCCCTACCCCGCTAGGGAAAGATAGAAACAGGCTGGGGGTGTGGATCGACCTGCCAACGCCCATGTGCAGCAGAGAAGCAATTACAGAAGCCAGACCTTCCACCTTCTGCACCCCATAATAATCCTGGGTCCATGCTCCCAGAGAGATAAAGAATAGGAAAGCTTCCAGGGGAGGGGTTGGGATACAGAACTCTGGTGGTAGGAAATGTGTGGAATTTTACCCCTCTTATCCTATGGTTTTGTTGATATTTTCTATTTTAGAAATAATTAAAAAAAATAAAGTCTTGTGCATATAAATTCCATTGCTCAATTCTGGTTTATGGTTGTGCTAACGGTTGAGAAGAGACCTTGAAACCTTAGGGTGTGGCCTCCTCAGCTGTTGTCTCTCTCCCTTGGGGGACCTGTACCCACCTGTGGAAAACACTCCTGTCTTTGTTTCAGGTTCAGCTTCTCTATTCTTTCCCTGTCTGCACCCCTCCATGATGGGAAGATTGTCTTCTGATCTCTGAATCATTAATTTTGGTTGTACAGCTCTTGCCTGGCAGAGCTTTTTCTGCTCTGAAAAACTCTGATTATAAATAGTTCAATAATACATGTCCTCCTGAGTTTAAGACTCGAGTTTATATAATTGGAAATCTGGATGTGAGCAAGTTAAAGTTGATGCCATAAAGACAGTAAAATAATTAATCACTTGGCTCTGTTTAATAGATTCAAGGGCAAAGGAACAGCCTAGCGGACAGGGTGAGTCCTCAGGAGTGACACTCACTGCCTTATTGATCTTGACAGGTTGTGGGGGAAGAAACACCCCAACTATAAGAGGCACCCCCAAAGCTCACTGAGGCCCTATTTTTAAAGGTGTCAGAGATCTGTGACCATTCCCTCTGCCTGTGGTTTCCTGCCCCTAGACTCTAGTGGGGTATGTATGCCTCATACACACACATTTGGCCCAGCCCACCCAGCTGACCCCCTAGACCCAGTGCTGTGGTTATCATATTCCCTGAGTAGCCGCAAGGAGTTTTTTTGTTTTTTTTTCATCCACTGTCTTGTTCTAGCCTCAAGGTGTTGTAGGGATCAGGGAGAGCACTCATTCTTTTCCTCTCTCTCCTTAAGAAAAACAGGCTGGGCTGTGTTCTGGGGGAAATGGTCTGATTCACACACATCTTCCTCTAAGGCCTGCGGCTTGTTGGTGGAACTGGTGTCAATGCCCATCAGGTGCCTCTTCAGCCCTTGCTGTTTGGCTCTGCCTCACTGACTCCCTGAGGGACCAGCAGTGGGGGGATGTGGGTGCTCCTCATCAGGGAGGCTGCCCGGGAGGCAGGGTCCAGCTGGAGCCGGGGGAGCTGGATTTGTGCACCAGGGCTTGGGGAGACAAAGGGGCACCAGGGTTACATGCGTGAGGTCTCAGAGGGCCAGGCTGATGTGGTCTGGAGTTTGTTTCTGGAGAGATAATCTGCAGCAGTGGGTGGAGATGAATTAGGAGATAAGGGGGTGGGCTGGGAGGTAGAGCATCCAGTTAAGTGCACGTAGTACTAAGCACCAGGATCCAGGTTCAGGCCTCAAACTTCCCACCTGCTGGGGCTCTGGTTCACAAATGGTGAGGCTGGTCTGCAGGTATCTATCTTTCTCTCTTCCTCTCTATCTCCCCCTCCCCTCTCAATTTCTCTCTGTTCTATCTAATAAAAAAAGAAAAAGGAAAAAGGAAAAAAAAACATGTCAGGAGCAGTGGATTCATAGTGCTTAAACCTGGAAGAAAAAAAAAGAAGAAGGAGACAGAGGCCATGATGAGCGGAAGAGATGATGGAGATTTGGTGAAACCGAGGAGACCTGTGCAAGAAGACAGGGCCAGGACGGCAGCACAGGATGCAGCTGGCCTGTGTGGCAGTGCCGGGCCTCGGCTGCCAGGAAGCCTCTGCTGCCTCGAGTCTCCTTTCATTGAGGTGGAGGTCTCCAAAGGTTAGCGTAAGGCTGGCTTAGCTATTGCTTCATTTATGACAGGGGTTGGAGAGGTTGTGGAGAACAGGGAACTCTGCTACATTGCTGATGGGAATGCAGACTGGTACAGCCCCTTTGGAAGACTGTATGGATGGTCCTTAAACCAATATGGTCCAGCAATAGCACCCTTAGGCAAGTGGACACTCAAACACTAATTAGAAGGGACATATGCACCCCTATGTTCACAGCTGCATTATTCACAATAGCCAAAGAGTGGAAGCAGCCTAAATGCTCATCAACAGATGACTGGCCAAAGATGTATCTTCCATGGAATACTACTCTGCAGTGAAAAAGATGATAATTGTGTCCTTTGGGGGCAAAATAGATAGAACTTGAGGTGATAATGCTTGGCAAAATAAATAAAGAGATGAAAGACAACTACCAAATGGTTTCACTCATATTGGAATCTAGAGATGATCTGATTTACATGAACTTGCCATAAAAAAAATCCAAACAAAACAGAAGCAAGCCAACTTTTAGACTTGTGAGAACTCTGGTGGTTATATTTGGTGGTGGGTGTGGTGTGGAACTATACATTGTAGTCTTATAATCTTGTAACAAACTACTAATAACAAATTTAATAAAAGGAAGGCAGGTGATCGTTGTATAACCTTGCGAGTCACCAGACCTGTAAGTCACACAGCAATTAACAAAGAGATCCTTACATAGTCATAGTTGCCACATCTTTCTTCAGAATTGTATTTTTGCTTGACCTGGCAAAACTTCTATCCTGAATAGTGTATCTACCCAGGTTTGAGCCCTTCCCCCATGACAATGGAGGAAGATCGGTTCTGTGGCATCTTTTCCTCTATCTCTATTTCTCTGTATCTGAAAAACTCAGCCTGGAGTGGTAAAGCCCTAGGAGTAACTGAAAATAAAATAAAATAAAAAACATTCATTCTGCAGCTTCTGGTGCCAGGCGTTTTACATTCTAGGTATTTAGATTATATACCCTTGGGTTCTGCCCTCACAGACCTTGGAGTCTACAAGGACTAAAAGCAAACAAACCCTCAATCTCCTCTATAATTAATGATTCAAAAATATTTTATTTTATTCTTAATGAGAGATACAGAGAGAAAGATATAGAGAAACAGAGACCAAAACACTGCTCAACTCTGGTTTATGGTCTTGCTGGGAATGGAATGAACCTGGGACCTCAGAGCCTCAGGCATGGGAGTTCATTATGCTGTCTCTCTAGCCCTAATTACTAATTGGTGCAAGAAAGCAAAGACACAAAACGAAGGGAACATGATTTAGGTAGGCAGGGAAAGCAACTTTCTGTGAGGGATAAAAGATTCCATCCTTTTTTTAAAAAAAGATTTGTTTGTTTTTATGACATTTGCTTTATGTTGTATGGGATCTGGTGGTGGTGGGGATTGAGCCTGGGGCCTCAAGCATGCAAGTCTGGTGTGATAGAACTGCATTATCACCCTGCACCAAAAGATTTGATTCTGCAAACAAAAGATGGCTAGAGGTTGGAGCTGTTCCCAGGAAGAGGAAACATCCTGAGAGAAGGTCCTGGAGTTGAACTGAGTGGCTCTGTCAAGGGCTGAGCAGTCAGGCTGCAGTGGCAGACCCAAAATGAGTGCAGTGGGAAGTTGATTACAGTTTAGATCTTCTCCTGAAGGGCACTGGAAAACTCCTAAGGTTTTAACAGGGAAGGGCCATGTGTTTTCAAAGCAATGACCTTGATAAGTGCATAGAATGAATGTGAGGGAAAAATAAAGTGATGATTTTTTTATTTGATTGACTGAATTTTTTTTTTCATGGTAACTAGTCATTAAAGAAAGTCTGGGGGGGGGGGGCGGAGGC
Organism: Erinaceus europaeus; assembly: GCF_950295315.1. Lineage (NCBI taxonomy): Eukaryota > Metazoa > Chordata > Mammalia > Eulipotyphla > Erinaceidae > Erinaceus > Erinaceus europaeus. The sequence continues at coordinate 16,401,162 of NC_080171.1, read as the reverse complement.
CCGAGTGGTGGCACACCCAGTTAAGCACACATAGCACTAAGGATCCACATAAGGATCCAGGTTTGAGCCCCTGCTCTTCACCTGGTGTGGGGTGGGGAAGCTTCACGAGCAATGAAACAGGTCTGCAGGTGTCTGTCTTTCTCTCCCTCTCTATCTCCTTCACCCCTCTCAATTTCTCTTTGTCCTATCAAATAGGGGAGGGTAAGAAAGAAAGAAAGAAAGAATGAATGAATGAATATGGCCACCAGTGATGGTGGATTCATAGTGCCAGCACTGAGCCCCAGCAATAACCCTAGAGGCAAAAAGAAAAGAAAAAAGAACAGAAAGTTTGAGATAGGGCAGAGCCCAGACCTTAAGCTGGAAATCAGTAGAACAAAAGAAGCCTAGATTAGTCTGAATCACCTTCAAAAATATCTGAGCTCACCATTCAACCTTGTGCAATAAAAATTCCAGGACTCAGTTTAGGAGTGAAAGGAAGAAAGAAAAAAAGGGGTGTCCCATAGTCACAGACTTCTGTTCAGGCTGTGCTTCCCCTCTGTCCTCTTTGCATTCTGTACATCCTGAGGCCAGTGTTCCCTGCCGATTATAATCCTGCCACCCAGCCTCCCCAGCTGGTATTTCCCCCCAGTCCTGGCCCTCTCTGAGACAAGATTCAAATTCCTGGGTTTCTTTTTTCCTTTTATTTTGCTATTTTCATTTCTGAGGGACATTTGCTTACATGAGATAGGGCCACTTGGGCTTATAGTTGAAATTGGGTCAAAGCAGTTGACAACAAATGAAAAATCCATCCAGTGGACCAGTCATGGAGGCTGAGGTGACAACCTCCATATGGAGACCAGGACCCCAGGAGGGCAGGGTCAGCCCTTCTCATCACGGCACCCCCAGCCCAAAAGCTGCCGTAAAGATAATGTTTCTTCAACTCTGAGGTAACATCCGCACAAATAAACACCATCATTCCACGTGCAGCTTTTCAGAAAAGACAACTGGAGGAGCCGTCCATTCATTTAAGAGTCAAGAACTTGCATTCTAATAATACTCCTTCCAGGAATTGGAGTTTTCAAACTCACTGATGGGGCCAGTTCAGCTGTGAAGGGGCTATCACTTTTCCTTCTGCCAGTGCTGTTTGTTTCTTTTTTTTTTCTTTGTTTTTATTTTTATTAGTGATTCAATAATGATCAACACGATTTTGAGATAAGAGGGTTATAATTACATACAATTCCCACCACCAGAGTTCTATGTCCCATTCCCGTCATTGGAAGCTTCCCTATTCTTTATCTCTCTGGGAGTATGGACCAAAATTCTTTGTGGGGTGCAGAAGTTGGGAGATCTGGCTTCTGTAATGGCATCTTTGCTGGACAAAGGCATTGACAGGCAGATCCACACTCCCAGCCTGTTTCTATCTTTCCCTAGTAGGGGCAGGGCTCCAGAAAGTTGGGGTTTCAGGACATATTGGTGAGGTCGTCTGCCCAGGGAAGTCATATAGCTTCTGCAACTTGATGGCGGAAAAGCATTAAGATGTAAAGCAGAACAAATTGTTTAATAGTCAGGAACCTAAAGGCAAGAGTACAGCAGGTGAGATTTGGGGTCTTCATGTTGGAAGAAACTAGGAAGTGTATTTTAGGTATATTTCAAGGGGCCTATGCCTTTACTAATTTTTGCCTGAGCCTGACAGCTAACATGCAGCATTGGTTTTTCTGCAGACACTGCTTGAGGCCGGTCGATTTCTAGAGCCCAGCTTTCCTTTCCTCTAGAAAGTCACCAGAGCTCCCAGTCAGCAGTTGTGCACGGATGAGCTCCCTGGACAATCTCGCCTTGACTTTGCAAATGACCAGCTCCACACCATATTTTCTTTAGAGTTTATGGGAATAATGGAAGTGACATAAAACCGTGCAGCCAGATTCAAATGAAAGGACAAATGTAGTTGGCCAAAATGAACAATTATAGGAAACAAAGGGGAAATAACGATTAAAGATCTTTCATTACAGCCGGCTAATTATCATGAGTTCTGGACTTAACTGTTCAGGCATAGAATTAAAAACCTTAATTATATTGTCACCTTTGTCTCTCAGCTCCCACTGCCACAAATGAATCCATTTACTGTAAGTGCCGCTGATGAGCAGAGATTGATGGAGTCCCAGCGAGGTGGGAGAGGGGGGCCCCCGAGCGGGGGTGGGGGGGACCGGGCTATACTCCCAGGCCCGCACAGCTGGGTGGCATCTGCATTCCTGGACATTATAAATTAGAAACACTTTTAATGAGACAAATACAGGTTTGATGGATTTTATGATTTCTTCTCCCCTTCAAATGGCTAACAATGCTCTTGTTTCTTCCTTTCTATTAGAGCCGGCCTCTTGTTAAGTGATTGAGTTAATGGTCTTGGGAGACAGGCTGGGAGTGGGAGGACAAGGGACTTCCCTCATGAGGACATGGGATGCTCTTCTTTCGAAAGGAAGAAAATTCTCCATTGTTGTTCCAAGTGGGAGCCTTTTAAAGCCCAGTGCAATGACTGGCAATGTGAGATTAGTTTGCAAGCAAGGAAAATTGGAAAAGAAAGCTGCAGGGTGGTTGGGGAGATAAAAATTCTCAACACAAGCATTTGGATCTGTTGAGAGACCAGCCAGTTGATTTCTTGAAAGAAGCCACGTGGGGTTACAGGAGGTGGTCAAACGGTCAATTTCTTGACTTCAGGATGGGGTGCAGGTGGGAGTGAATAGTCCCAGAAATCTAGTCAAACAAACTATAGTAACTATGGATATACTCTGGAGTTGGCCTGCTTGGGCTTAATCCAGGCTCTGTCTCTTTTGGTGTGACCTCCTCTGAAGCTATGGTGGTTATGAGAACTGAAAGTTTTATTATTATTATTATGGATGCTGAAAGTTTTATTATTATTATTATTATTATGGATAATAATAATTATTATTATTATTAGTCCCAGAAACTATCAAATAGGGGAATATTGGCAGAACTCTTTTCCATATAAATTTTAAAGGCATCTTCAATGATACGAATCCAATTACAAAGAAGACAAAAAAAACCCCAAAACAATGAGACTGTATCTAATTAAAAACTTTCTGCATAGCAAAAAAAACCACCACCAAAACAAAGAGACCCTTTACACAATCGGAGAAGAACTTTACATACTATAGCTCAGACAAGAGGCTAATAACTAAAGGATATAAAGAACTCACCAAGCCCAGCAACAAGAAAACAAATGACCCCATCCAAAAAATAGGGAGAGGATATGAACAGAATATTCACCACAGAAGAGATACAAAAAGCCAACAAACATGTGAAACATTGCTCCAAGTCATTGATTGTTAGAGAAATGAAAATAAAGACGAGATGCCACTTCACTCCTGTGAGAATGTCATACATCAAAAAACGATAGCAACAACAAATGCTGGAGAGGTTGTGGTGACAAAGGAACCCTTCTTCACTGCTGGTAGGAATGTAAATTGGTCCAACCCCTGTGGAGAGCAGTCTGGAGAACCTCACAAGGCTAGAAATAGACCTCACATATGACCCAGTAATTCCCCTCCTGGGGATATATACTAAAGACTCAATCACATCCATCCAAAAAGATATGTTTACATATATGTTCATAGCAGCAAACTTTGCAATAGCCAAAACCTGGAAACAACTCAGGTGCCCAACAACAGATGAGTGGCTGAGAAAGCTGTGGTATATATACCTCAATGGAATGCTACTCAACTATTAAGAATAATGAACCCACCTTCTCTGACCCATCTTGGAGGGAGCTAGAAGGAATTAGGCTAAGTGAGATAAGTCAGAAAGAGAAAGACGAGTATGGGATGATCCCACTCATAAACAGAACTTGAGGTAGAAGAACAGAAAGGGAAACACAAAGCAGAATTTGACTGAGCTTGGAGTATTGCATCAAAGTAAAAATCTCTGGGTGGAAGATGTGGGTAGATTTTCAGCTTCACGATAGGGGGCTGGGGGGGTTGGTACACAGACCTTTGGTGGCAGGAACAGTGTTAATATATGATTATAAATCATTATTTAATAAACATGAGAAGGGAAAATAGATTGAATGTTTCAAACTTTTTGATGCATAGACTCCAGTTCTGAGTATATATTCCTTTAATATAAGCACTTAAGGTTTCAAATTGGTAACCTGATTAAAATTTAACAGTGGGCTTAAATCACTAATGCATTTCTAATAATGACTTTTTCTTTGAGCTATTAAATCACCTATAATCTTAGGCCAGAAGCAACTGGTTGTGTCCCTATATAAGATACAGCTATATAAAAATAACATTAAATGACATAAATCATTGTGAGGTCGTGTATGATATAGCAAATCCTAACGATCGAATTTTCAAAGTCAACCAACTTCCTCAATAACTTGGTTATAGTAATCACTATCTATTGCCTTCTTAAACTCTAAGACAGCAGGAACATTCCTCATTCTCTATAAAACCCGTATTTCTCCCTGTCTTGGAATCTCTGGGGCATGGCTCATTATCCTGCACCCTTCTCTTGATCCAGACCATTTGGTGCTGCATCTGCTGATCTCAACCAAACCAGTGCAACCAGTACCACCCCGACAAGTCTCACTTCGGATTGTGTCCAGAGATATGAGGCATGGAATGTCAACCCTCCAGCTCCATTACTCTGGTGAGACCTTTCCTAGCTCATAGGACTCCTTACTTCCACCTCAGGTGGCACACTTCCTAACAAAGCCACAGAACCTAGATATAGACCAGGCCCATGAGACAGCACATGTGCACATGTATCCTTAAGTTAGGGGAAAATATATATGTTAAAGTGAAAGTGTGTAATAGTTTGCAGTGACTGACTCAATAAGTGCAGCAGGCAAGCAGAAAGACCTAAAAAAAAAAAAAAAAGACACTATAAGGTACTTAATCAAATAGTTTCTACATAGACCTAAATAACTTCCTCACCTACTTCCTATTTCACTTCCCTCAATCACTTCAAGGCTAACCTTGTCAGATAAAGTAGGGACTACAAAAACTGGATAAGGGCAAGAGATAGGCATGCTTTAATGATGGCTCTTTTGTTCACTACTAGGCCACCCTATCATCAGGGGCCCTAGTCAGGGAATCCTGGGATTCTCACATAGACATGATGGGCCTAGACCTCTAACAGATCCCTCTCTCCACCATCACTGATCACCCATCAGGAACAACATAATGAACTCTCTTGTGGGCCTCTACAGGACCTTGCCCTCAACATGGAACAACAACTCTCTAAAGGGTGGTTGGGTCAACATACTCTGCCACTCGAGGAAGACTGGTCCTGCAATGAGTGCAGCCTAGAATGTTCCTAGCTATGACCACAGAATGTGAGCTCAGACCTACAGGGATGCAGAGGTTATACAGACTCCTGTGCTGAATATGGGCTCCAGATCAAATTGATGGGGTTTACAGTTAATGATATTTATATACTTTCCCCATATTTGGGAGCTACTCTCTTCCCTGATACAGCTTTCTAGCCCTATTTCCAACTCTGACACCATCTCCCCAGACAATAGTGTTAGTCCACCTGCATGTTAGTTGTCAGGCTCAGGCAAATATTAGTAAAGTCATAGGCCCCTTGGAATATACCTAAAATAGACCTAGTAGCTTTTTCCAAAATGGAGACTCCAAATCTCAGTTGCTATGTTCTTACCTTTAGAGTCCTGATTATTAAACAATTTGTTCTGCTTTATATCTTAATGCTCTTCAGCCACCAAATTGCAGATACTACAATGACGACAAACTGATTTCCCTGGGCAGACGACCTCACCAGTGTGCCCTGGAACCCCACCTTCCTAGAGCAGAGCCCTGCTCCACTAGGGAAAGATAGAAAGAGGCTGGAAGTATGAATTGACTTGCCAATGTCCACGTCCAGCAGAGCAGCAATTACAGAAGCCAGACCTTCTACCTTCTACACCCCATAATGATCCTGGGCCCATGCTCCCAAAGGGATAAAGAACAGAGAATCAGGGGCCCTATAGTAGCACAGCGGGTTAAGCACACATGGCGTGAAGCTCAAGGACCAGCTCAAGAATCCTGGTTAGAACCCCTGGCTCTACACCTGCAGGGGGGTTGCTTCACGGATGGTGAAGCAGGTCTGCAGGTGTCTGTCTTTCTCTTCTCCTCTCTGTCTTCCCCTCCTCTTTCCATTTCTCTTTGTCCTATCCAATAAAATGGAAAAATGGCCTCCAGGAGCAGTGGATTTGTAGTGCAGGCACCAAGCCCCTGTGATAACTCTGCAGAGAAAAGAAAGAAAGAAAGAAAAGAATAGGGAATATTCCAATGGAGGGGATGGGATACTGAATTCTGGTGATGGAAATTGTGTTAAATTGTACCCCTCTTATCCTATGGTGTTGTCAATCATTATTAAATCAATCAAAAAAAATAACCCCATCCAAAAATGAGGAGAAGATATAAACAGAATACTCACCAGAGATCCAAAAGGCCAACAAACATATGAAAGAAATGTTCCAAGTCATTGGTTATCAGAGAAATGCACATAAAGACAACAATGAGATACCACTTCACTCCTGTGAGAATGTTGTACATCAGAAAAAGTAGTAGCAACACATGCTGGAGAGGTTATTGGGGCAAAGCAACCCTCTTGCCCTGCTGGTGGGTATGTCAGATGGTCCAACCCCTGTGAAGAGCAGCCTGGAGAACCCTCACAAGGCTAGAAGTGGACCTACCCTATGACCCTTTCAATTCCTCTGCTGGGAATGTAACCCAAAGAACTAAACATACCCACCCAAAAATATTTGTGCACATCTACCTATGTTCATAGCAGCACAATTTGTAATAGTCAAAACCTGGAAGCAACCCAGGTGGCCAATAACAGATGAGTGGCTAAGTTGTGGTCTATATACACAATGGTCTATATACACTCAGCTACTAAAAATGGTGACTTCACTTTCTTCACCTCATCTTGGATGGAGCTTGAAGGAATCATATTATGTGAGATCAGCCATAAAGAGAAGGAAGAATATGGGATGATCGCACTCATAGAATGAAACTGAAAAACAAGAACAGAAGGGAAAACACAAAGCAGAACTTGGTCTGGAGTTGGTGTACTGCATCAAAGGAAAAGACTCTGGCGTGGGAGGGGGGTTCAGGTCCTGGAATATGATGGCAGAGGAGGACCTAGTTGGAAAAAAAAAAGAGGGATGAAAGTTTTAAATTTTATTTATTTACTAGTTGTTATTGTTATTACTACTACTACTATCAGAGAAATGTTCAGCTCTGGTTTATGGTGGTGTGGGGGATTAAACCTGGGACTTTGGAGCCTCAGGCATGAGAGCTTCCTTGCATAGCCATTATGGTATCTTCCCTGCCTTGAGACCTATAGTGCTGCTTCACCACCCATCAAGCTTTCCCTCTGGGGGGCGGGCTGCAGGGGGCGGGAGACTGGGGGATTGAACCTGAGTCCTTGTGCACTATATTTTACTGGCTCAACTGAATGGGCCACCCCTTCTCTTCCTGCCTCCCTTCCTTCTTTCCTTCTTCCTTTCTTTTCTTTTCTTTCTTTTTTTTTTTTTTTTTTTTTTTACCAGAGCACTGTTCAGCTAGGGCTGTGGTGCAGGGGATTGAACCTGGGACTTTGGAGCCTCAGGCATGAGAGTCTCTTTTGCATAACTATTATGCTATCTATCCCTGCCCCTACTTACTTTTTTTTTAATTAATTTTTTAAAAAAATCTTTATTTATTAGATAGAGACAGTCAGAAATGGAGAGGGAAGGGGATGACAGAGAGAGAGAGAGAGAGAGAGAGAGAGAGAGAGGGCGAGACCTATAGCCCTGCTTCACCACTTGTGAAGCTTTCCTCCTGCAGGTGGGGACCTGGGGCTCAAACCTGGGTCCTTGCGCAGTGTAACATGTGTGCTCAACCAGGTGCACCACCACCTGGCCCCCTACTTACCTTTTGATTCTATTTTGACCAGAGCACTACTCAGCTCTGGTTTTGGTGGTGCTGGAGGTTGAGTCTGGGATCTCTGATACTTTCGGACGGAAAGACTTAGTATGTATAAAGCACAGAGCAGTGCTTGGCATATTGTAAGAAGCATGCACACATTGAATAGACCAGGTATCCATCCAGTCCTGCATCCAAACTGTCATCCCCCCACATGTGTGGGACCTTGGGCATCTGACTTAACCAGAGCTTACATTTCTTCTGTAAAATAGAATCGACACATATGCTCCAGAGATTTACAGTGGGGATCAGTGGGGAAGCGGAAGTGCACAGCCACTGTGGACCGTGGCTGTGTTCTCTCCAGCCTTGCGAGTGCCCTCATGGGCCCAGTGTCATGGCGCAACACCACGGAAAGGCTGGAGCTAAAATAAGTGTGCCAACATACTCAGTGGGCTATGGCCATGAGGGGGCATTTCTGCAACTAGGTGTTGTAGCAGCTCATGCCTTGTGCACTTTTCGGGACAAGGCCTTTAAGCCTCCATACATAACTGGGGAGAGGGTGCAGGCCTGCTCTGGTTTTCTGGCACTCTTATCTTTCATCTTTGGGAGGTTTGGGAGCCTGTGTTGCCATGGTGACATGGAGGAGTTAATGGAATGGAATTCTTCATGGGGCTGGCTGGCGGTGGGATGGCAGTGCGACTGTGGGGCTTAAGATGCCCCAGACAAAAGGATGAGCTCCTTGGGTGTGCAGGGTCAGGCAAGCCCTGCTTGTGTGTGTGTGTGTGTGTGGGGGGGGAACTTCAGGTTCTGCTGCCCAGAAAGCAGGAACAAGCTTCCTGGTGAGGATGCCCCTCAGGCTTGCATCTGGTCTCCCCAGCACAAAGACAGGGACGGGGAGCCTGCCAGGGAGATGCCAAACAGACTTTGCTGAGGGATTTCGACTAGAGACAGAAAAGAAGACAAGAGAAGAAGATGCCTCACCTTGGGCTAATTATGTGAACGAGGCCCCACAACCATGTTCCCCACTCTTCCAATGAAGACCCCCATGTGGCTAACTTTCAGGAGTAAGTGCTGTATCACACTTGTTTCTTAAAAAAGAAAATAAAATGAAAACTTGGAGTATATAAAGCAAGGTTGTTTTTTTTTTTTTTTTCATGAAAAGAAAACACATTTAATTCTATTATCCACAATAATGTTACAAACAAGAGGTGACAAATAAACAAAGTCCTCCGGAGATCAGATATGCCTTTCTTTTCTCTTCCTTCGAAGGACTCAATCCTGGCCATGAGCTGTTTGTAGAGTTGATGGAATGGAAGCTGTGCAAGGAAGTGTGAGAGTTCTGGCTCCCTGTGAGAGTGTTCTCCGTGTCTTCTGGAAGGTGACTCATCCTGAAGAATGATTAAAGGATTTTTCACCCCAACTCCACCATCCCTAGAAGTGACAGACCTTTGTACTTGAAATTCCCTGCTTCCTCATCTTTAATTCAGCAAGGAAGAGGTTAAAAATATGACGAGATATTTTTTTTCTCATGGGGTAGGGGGTTAGGTTCTGGACCAACTCCCCAGTCCCCCAAAGCTTGTCTGGAGACCATCCCTCCTTGGACTTGCTGCATTGGGCAGAGAGGAGGGGCCAGACTGGGCGGGACACCAGACTCAGGTTGGCGGTGGGCTATACACTGTTACTAAAGCCAGGTTTATCATCCCCGTTTCAGTGAGCAAGCCACAGAGCTGGGATCAGTTCTCTGACTCTAGTGTCATGTCTTTTCCCTTAAAACCACGAGACCTGGCAGATGTTTGGGTTGAGAGTGGGCAGAGTTCCCTGCTGCTCTCACTCCAGGCCTTTCTGTCTTCATGGCCTTGGCTTTCTGTGTAGAAGCCGTGCTTCAGCCCTGAAATCAGGTCTCTGCAAGCAGGTGGAAGCAGCCCTCTTGCAGCTGCTCTGCTGCAGGTCCGGCTGTGGTCCTGAGCAGGGGGCTTATGGGGTGGAGGAGCCACCCGCATCACCAGGACAGCATGACCCTCATCCTTCCTACTCCTTGACCCCCTTGAGTGACCTGGGTCAGATTGCTATCTCTGAACCTCAGCATCCTCACCTATAAAATGGGGACAGACAGACTTGCCATCTGGCTGCTAGGTTGGCTGTGGATGGAGAAACACCCAGCAGGTTGAATGTGAATATGAAGAGTCAGAAGCTGTGTGGCAGCAGTGTGTGTGTGTGTGGGGGGTTGCTATTGCACTGCCCCCCCCCACTGCATTCTTTCTTAAGCTTTGTCAGGAACAAGAATATTATTCCTGAACAAATATGTTGTAATTTATGTCTAAACTTAAAATAGAATGATATTAACGTATAAAGAATGTGACCTTAGAATAATACTAAAGTGTGTGTTTGAAATAATATGGATATATAAGAAGTGTGTACTTGAAATAATTTGTACTTGAAACAATATTAGGTACTTGAAATAATAAGAAGTGTGTACTTAGGACATATGTAAGAAGTGTGAGAATATTAAGTGTGGAAGTATTCCTTTGAGTGTGAAATGTTTAAATAGGTTAGAAATATTAAGATAAGTTGTTTAAGTTTAGAGTGTTTGTTAGAGTTGAAGTGAATATTCAAGTGTGAGAATATTATTTTGAGTTGAAATGTTAAAATGCTTATTTGAGTGATGAAACATTGTTAAAATTAAAGTGTTAAAATACTCTTGAGTTTTAAGTGACAAAGTAAAGTGAAAGATAAAACTTAGAACCTTGGCCCCTGCAGGACTTGGGGCCCTTCCCTGGCTGGATTAGACTCTTGAAGGACTGGTGATTATTGGTACTCTGCCAGACTAGCTTCACGGATGGGAGAGACAACCAGTGGTACGCAGTATCTCTTTATTCATGTGGAATGCAGCACAGTCTAAGCTATCTCTAATCACAATCCTGTCCTTATATATACTCGCCAAGTAGGGTGGAAACATAGAGAGGGTGGCGCGAAAAGACAGTGGTAGAAATCAGGGTGACTACGAGAGGGGGTGGAGCAAAAAGACATCATGAACCAGTGGGGATTAAACCAATGCCCTGCAGGCAGGGCGGTGCTTAGTTAACAGTGGTTATGTAAACAGAATACAGTGTTAAGCAGGGGGCATTAAACCAATGAAACAGAAGGGGTCTTAGAAGCAGAATTAGAAGCATACCAACAGTACCCAGTGGGTGTAGGCTGCTCTGCTGTCTGCAGTTAAGAGCTTTTTATCTCTTGTAACCTTTTCTTCCCTGTTCCTCCTCCTCTTCCTCCTCTCCCTCCTCCTCCTCCTTCTTCTTCCTCTCTCTCTCTCTCTCTCTCTCTCTGTCTTTGTGTCTCTGTCTCTCGTTCCTTATTGCCACAGTACCACTTTGCTCTGGCATGTGGTGGTGCCAGGCATTGAACTTGGGACCTCTCACATGCAAGCTCCTTATATTAATACTGTGATATCTCCCTGGCTTGGCTGTTGCTTTCACTTTTGCATGTGGAGTGTGAGGCTCAGATTAGTAAGTGGTTACCCAAATGTCATCTGTAGACTGGAAACTGGGGTCATTGGTTCTGGCCCATGGTTCCTCTCTCTCTCTCTCTCTCCCTCTCTCTCTCCCTCTGTCTGTTGGTCTTATTCAGATGAGTGCCACTTGAAGCTGGGTGAGGGTACCTGTATGAGTCAGGGTTCACTTAGTAGCTGATGGTAGTGATACCATTAGCTATTTAAGAAGATAGAGATTTAAGAAGAAGGGAAGTAAATTGCATACAATATCACTTGAAGAGAGAAGCAGCCTTGGCCAGGTCCCCAGAACGGCTCCCAGAACTGGCCTCCTAGAGGAGCTGTCACCCTGTCACAATCAGCCGAGCAGATTCGGGTGGAGGCTGGAGGGGTTGGGGGATGTGGGTGTGGAACAGCCAGCGGCTGGAGCCACAGCAGTAACCAGGGGCCTGCGTTGCAAATCCTGCTGCACAAGCTGAAGGAGCAGAAGCCAAAGTGCAGCCCCTGCTTCACCCTCACCTGCAAAATGCACTTCTCAGGGCACCTGTCAGCTGGACCTAAGTCACATCTGGATCCTTCCCTTCAAGGGCATCAAGTAATGTGTCTTTGAACCTTCTCAGCTCCATGGCACAGGAAGGAGGATGAAAAGGGTACTGAACACCAGCCAGCACACCCACCATGCAGCCACGACACCAAGCTGAGTCTGGTAGTTCAGGGACCAAGTTGGACCAGCAGAGTGTTTTACTTGGGGGAGAACCTCCCTTTGGTGAAAGCTCCTGCCATGCTCCCATTGTAAGGAGAGGAGCACTGTACTTAGAGTCCATCCTGAGAGTCCACATCCTATCAGTCCCTGACAGTGGCCTTGGACACCTTCATAGATGTACACATCCACACACAGCTTTCAGTGAGGTGTGGGAGGAGGATTAGTGAGGAAGACCAGTGCACCCTCTTCCCAAGTCCAGTATCACGGTAGCTGACATCTTGGTCTCTTGCACTTAGTGTCCATTCTGCAAGCCTGCTTCATCCTGCTCTGCTGGAGCCAGGCTCCAGGTGTAGAGAAAAGCGCAAGTGTGAATCCACACCCAGTTGGCATCCAAGCATGTACTCTTCAAACCGCATGAAAGTGACTAGCTGCAGATCCAAGGCTCAAAGCGGGAGGGGGAAGGGGACTGGAGACACAGTGTTCTGTGGTGGAGGGGGATGAAAGCTGGTGGTGGATGAGGTGTGCGGGGAGACGTGAAGCTGTACCCTTGGAACAGCCTTATAAATCAACATTTCCTTTGTAATCTGATTATATATTTATTTTAAATTTTTATTTATAAAATTGAAATATTGACAAGACCATAGGATGAGAGGGGTATAATTCCACACAGTTGCCATCACCATAACTCTGTATCCAATCCCCTCCCTTAATAGTTTTCCTATTCTTTATCCTTCTGGGAGTATGGACCCAAGGTCATTGTGGGATGCAGAAAGTGGAAGGTCTGGCTTCTGTAATTGCTTCCCTGCTGAACATGGGTGTTGACAAGTTGATCCCAGCCTGTCTCTCTCATTCCCTAGTGGGGTGGGGATCTGGGGAGGTGGGGCTTCAGGACACATTGGTGGGGTTGTCTGTCCAGGGAATTCAGGTTGGTATCATGATAGCATCTGGAACCTGGTGGCTGAAAAAGAGTTAAGATGTAAAGAAGAATAAATTGTTGACTAATCATTAACCTAAAGGCAAGAATATTGCAGATGAAGATTTGGGGTCTCTGTTTTGGAAAAAGCTAGTAGGTCTATTTTAGGTATTTTCCAAGGGGCCCATGACCCTACTAGTTTTTGCCTGAGCCTGACATCTAATATGCGGGTGACCTAAGTTATTGTCTGGGGAGATGGTGTCATGGCTAGAAAAAGGACTAGAAATCTGGATCAGGGAAGAGAGTAACTCCCAAATATGGGGAAAGTGTATAAATATTGTTAATTGTAAACCACATCAATCTGATCTGGGGCCCATATTCAGCACAGGAGCCTGTGTAACCTCTGCATCCCTGTAAGTCTGAGCTCACATTCTGTGGTCATGGCTAGAAACATTCCAGGTTGCACTAATTTCAGGACCCATCTTCCTCAGATGGTAGAGTATGTTGTCCAACCTCCCATTGGAGAATGGAACACTCCCCACCCTTGTTAATCCACACTGAGGGCAAGGTCCTATAGGGGCCCACAAAGGGGTCCATTTTGTTGTTCCTGATGGAGATGACCAGTGACAGTGGAGAGAGGGATCTGTTATTGATCTAGGCCCATCATGTCTGTGTGGGAATTCCAGGACTCCCCGACTAGGGCCCCAGGTGATGGGGTGGCCTGATAGTGACTAAAAAGTCATCATTAAAGCATGCCAGTCTCTTGCCCTTATTCAGCTTTTGTAGTCCTTACTTTTACTGACACAGTTAACTTTGGAGTGATTGAGGGACGTGCAATTAGGGATAGATGAGGAGGGTATCTAGATCTAAGTAGAAACTATTTGATCAGGTACTTTATGGTGTCTTTTTAGGTCGTTTCTGCTTGCTTAATGCACTTATTGACTCACTACAAAGTACTGTGCCCTTATATTTTAAACTATATGTTTTTTCCCCAACTTATATATGAGAGAGTGTTGGGTAGTTGCCATCTCCCCCTGGCTTCTTCTTGTTTTTAAGGTGCTGGTTAAGTTCTATGATTACTTCCTTTATCTCTTGGACCTCAGCCTCTAGTTTCTTAAGCCTTTTGAGAGGTTGCCCTATATATCCCTTAAAAGCTGCTATGATGATCAACAGGATATAAGGTGAAGCCCCGAGAAAAATGTCCCAGATATATAAAAATTGTATACTGGAAAAAGAATGCAGGATTTGGAAAAGATTTTCCATGGTGGAAAGATCTCCGGAAAACAATAAAAAAGAAAAAAAAAATCACAGTGCCTTAACACAATATTGCAGATACCCAAAAGGTGTGTACTTATCTAAGATGTCTTCTTGTAAATCTGCTGCTTACGGGTCCCTGTTCCGGGCGCCAGATGCCGGGATAGCCTGAGGGTACTTCTTCCCGAGCCGGTGCTCTCTGGGTTGGAGAGAACTCAACTGGAGCTGATCTAGGCTGCTGTGTGGGAGAGGGATCAGGAACGCGTGCTGCACCAACTTCCGCAGGAGATACACTCTGGAACTCTCGGAGCCGGAAAGCAATTTCCAAGTGTCTTTAATCAGAAGAGCAGCTGTTTTTATACTCTCCAAGTAGGGTGGAAACAGGATGTGATATAGAGAGGGTGGAGAGAAAAGTGACTGGTGAAAATCAGAGTGTGACAAGGAGGGGGCGGAACAGGCGAGAATCCTATAACTGAACCACCAATGCCCTGGAGTGCTTTATGTAAAAGTGATTTATGTAAGTAGACCAAACCTTTGGATCAGTAAATCCCTATATAGCCATATGGATAAGAAGAAGCCAGGGAGAGATGGCAACTACCCAACAAGAGAGGAAAAAATGGATCAAATGTCTCAGACTTTTTGATGCATAGACCATAGCACTGAGTATATGTTCCTTCAGTCTAAGCACTCAAGACTTCAAACTGGTGATCAGACTGAATTTTAACAGTGGACTCAAATTGTTAATACATGTCTAATAATGACTTGCTCTTTGAAATATTAAATCTCCTAAAAGCTTAGACCAGGGAGAACAAAAGCAACTGGTGGTGTTCCTTTATAAGACACAGCTATAAGTAAATAGCATAAAGGACAAAAATTATGGCAAGGTCTTGTATGTTACAGCAAATCCTAACAATGGGATTTTCAAAGTTAACCCAGTTGCCAAATGATTTGGTTATAGCAATAACTATCTATTGCCTTCTTAAACCCTAAGACAGCAGGAACCTTCCCCTTTCTCTATAAAGTTCGTATTTCTCCCAGGCCTGGAACCTCTAGGGTGAAGCTCACTTTCCTGCATGCTTCTCCCAATCCATACCAACTGATACTGCACCTGCTGATTCCAACCTAATCAATGCAACCAGTACCACCTCAGCATGTTTCACTTCGGACTGCGTCCAGAGACATCAGGTGTGGAATGTCAGTTCTCCAGCTTCATTACTCTGGTGAGACCTTTCCTGGCTAATAGGACTCCTTAATTCCATTTTGGGTGGTACACTTATTTTTATTATTATTAATTTATTGGGGGATTAATGGTTTACAGTCAACAGTAAAATACAATAGTTTGTACATGTAGAACATTTCCACATAACAATACAACCCCCCCCTAGGTCCTCCTCTGCCATCATGTTCCAGGACCTGAAACCTACCCCCAATCCCAGAGTCTTTGACTTTGGTGCAATACACCAACTCCAGTCTAAGTTTTGCTTAGTGTTTTCCTTTCTGATCTTGTTTTTCAACTTCTGACTGTGAGTGAGATCATCCCATATTCATCCTTTTGCTTCAGACTTCTCGCTTAACATGATTTCTTCAAGCTCTAAGTGACTGCTTCTTAAGCAGTACCAATCTCACAATATCTTAGAAACCCCAGTCCACTAACAAACAGATGATCTCTCCCCCAGCAACAGCAATAGTATAGATTGTTGTTTTGTATCAGCAGTAGTGTAGACTAACCTCATAGATCAGCTGTGGTGTGGACTAGTGGAATACCTCCTGGCCACAGGGAAGAGGTCTTATTCCCTTGTCATATGTCCCTGTAAAGTTCCTGCCACCTCCACACACTTAGGAAATGGTTATAGATTCTAATTCAGGCCTCACTTTTATTGAATACCCACTGTGTGCCAGATTTGGTGCTGGGAGACCAGATATCCCATTGACCTAGCTACCCTTTTCTCTCTCTACTGTTCTAGGCTTGTTCCAGAACCTAAATGAGATGATAGAATGGTTAAACAAGATAACTGATGCCACGTAATATATATATGGGGTCGGGTGGTGGTGCACCTGATTGAGCTCACATGTTGCAGTGGATAAGGACCCGGGTTCTAGTCCCTGGTCTCCATCTGCAAGGGGAAAGCTTTGTGGGTGGTGAAGCAGTGTTGCAGGTATCTCTGTCTGGGTGGTATACTTCATGACAAACCTCAAAACCTAGATATAGACCAGGGTCTAGCAGTAGGGTATATGTACATGTAACCATCAGTTGGGGAAAAACATATATAATCTGATTTTTAAAAGGCTAGGGCTGGGTACTGCCTTTAGGCCTGTAGACCCCCCAGGTGCCCTCCTTACCCAAGACAAGGACATGCATAGAGGCAGGGAGATGAATGTGCCCATCACAGGACCAGAGAGCAAATCCTCTTGTCCATCAGAGACTGCAGTAAACTTGAATGCCCTCACCAGTAAAAACTACCTTCATAATGGTGCCTTCAAGAGGAATAAGAGGACACAGGCCACATCAAGCACTCAGTACTGACTCAATAAACCTTGCTTTTGCTGACTTTATTGCCTATGCTTCTTGTTGCTGAGGACTTATTCTGATGCAGTCTCCGCCCCCAGGTTTTTCTATGCTCCGCTAAATCCTAGAGTGCCCCCTTTCAACCAATCCTGGCTCCGCCCCCAGGTTTTTCTATGCCCCGCTAAATCCTAGAGTGCCCCCTTTCAACCAATCCTGGCCCTACACGTCACCCCTGGTTGTCGCCCTATAAAAAGCCCCCTCACCCCTCCCCTCTCTCTCTCTGGGCTCTCAGCTCTCCCTCTCTGAGATCTGTGTACCCCTTTGCTCTGGACGTCCGCTCTCTTCTCCGCGGTGCAGCCCGACACCAGACCGCCTCAACAACATCTGGCGCCCATCGTGTTCCGTACCCACACCACGCCCAGCCTGAGGTCTCCGAAACCGCCCAGACACAGGTAAGTGGCATCCGCCCGCTTCTGTGGCCCCGCGTTTCCCTCCACCATGGGATTTTTTCCGTTTTATGAGGAGGTGTCCCAGACATTCTATCCTTCTCTCCTGGGACAGGCTTTCGATCTCAGAGACGCTTTAATTTTTGCTACACCATGGGTTCTCATGGCTATATTTACTATTTTCAGGATATGTACAAGGCCTCCTGCCAAAAGGTTAAGTGACCTTGAGGCTGAGATACAGGAGTTAAAGGATATTTGCTTAGGACTTAAACACCCTAAGCAATCTGCAGTCAGCCCCCAAACCACTGCCTCCGGGGACACGTGTTCGGTTTCTCCTGCGGCAGCTTCCGCTTCCACGACCCCTCCCCCCACTGCCCCTGAAGACACGTGTTTTGCCGCTCCTTTGACCCCTCCCCCAGCTGTCCCCACAGACACGTGTTCGGCTCCTTCTGCAGACAAGTGTTCGGTCCCTTCTGTGGCAGACACGTGTTCAGTTCCTTCTGCTTCTCTGGCCCCGCCCCCTGCTTCCCCTGAGGCTTCCGGTTCTCTAGCCCCTCCCCCTGCCGTTCCGGTTTCAGCTCCGCCCCCGGCCCCTGCCGCCGCGGTTTCAGCTCTGCCTGCAGCTTCCGTTTTCCTGACCCCGCCCCCAGCCCCTGCTGCCGCGGTTTCAGCTCCGCCTGAGGCTTCCTCGTCCCTGACCCCGCCCCCTGCTGATACGTCACAATTAAGGGACTTAGTGACTGAGATACGAGAGCTAAAGGATATTTTTTCAGCACTTAAGGATTTTAAACCATGTGCAGTCCACCCCGGGAGCTCCGTCCCCGTAGATATGCGTTTAGTCTCCCCTGCAGCCACTACAGCAGTTTCTACTGAACTTTCCACTTCTATAGCTCCCTCTCCCACGCCATCGACCAAATCCACACATTCCCGGTAAACTTGGCCCCTTCTAAACAAAACCCTCAGCCGTGGCAGCCATATTCCTCGAAAGAACTTGGAACGCTCAGGCAAGCAGTCAGGGAGGACGGTATGCACTCTCCATGGACCAAGTCCGTTTTGAGAAGCTTTTACCAGCATTTAAATACACCACAAGACTGGAAAGAACTGGCTCGTGCTGCACTCCCAGACCCACTCTATCTTCAGTGGCAGGCATGTTTCCGCGATGAGTGTTCTAGGCAATCACAGGAAAATAGTAACAAACAGATAGAATGGAATTCTGATGCTTTGTTTGGAGCAGGAGCTTATGAATCTGGAGCTCAGCAGGCAGAAGCCAGGTTTCCAACTGGTTATTTTGAACAGGTACGCATCTGTGCAACACAAGCATGGGAAAGGGTGACCACACCTGATGTAGATCCATCAGCTCCCATTAACTCTTTTCACCAAGGCTCTGATGAGTCATTGGCGAGCTTCATCTCAAGGGTGAAGAGAAGCTTAGAGAGAAAGGTTTATAATCCTGACGTCCGCACACTACTCCTGTGCTCTATTGTCTGGGAAGGCATGACACCACAATTCCATCAGGTATGCCTTAATCTTAAACATCTACACCCAGATAATTGGATTCTAGCGACACAGGAACTTACATCAGGCAATTATGGGACACCCGCTATGACGCAGGTCTATGCAGTTGCCCCACGTAAGCAAAACGGGGCCTGCTTTCAGTGCAGTCGCCAAGGACATTGGCATAACCAATGTCCTGATAAGTTGCGACCACACCTCCAGTCAGGGAAACCACGCCTCCAGCCAGAGCAACCCCGCTTTCAGTCAGGGAGCCAGAGACCACGTACTGTTTGTCCAAAATGTCGTAAGGGGTTTCATTGGAAGAGAGATTGTTGGTCCCAATTTCATAAAGATGGTTCGCCCCTGAATAGTACAAATTCGGGGCCTGAGATTTTGTGGACCACTCCTGTTTTAGAACAAGGTCACCCTTCTATGACAGTAAAGATAGGCAACATTCCTTTTAAATTTTTGATTGACACGGGGGCAGCAAAGACGATTTTAAGGCAAGAAGAGGTTCTCCAAGATTGGGAACTCATCCCTGGACCCAGTTTACATGGAATAGGAGGGATGACGAGAGCATTTTACACACGAGACTCGCTTATGTGGGAAGACCCAGAAGGTTCTACTGGACACTTCCGCCCTTTGGTAGCTAATATTAGCACCAACTTACTGGGCAGGGATCTTCTGGAATGTCTTAATGTTAGGATATCCACAGACGCCCCTGCAGAGCGTAAAACTCATTCCCGCGATACCAGGTCTATTCAGCACCCCCAATACTAAATGCCACTGTTCGTAGCCAAACACCCCGCTTAAGCTGGCTTTCTAATGAGCCTGTCTGGGTGGAACAGTGGCCTTTACCTAGGGATAAGCTAAAAATTTTAAAAGAGCTTGTCCGAGAGCAGTTGTCCTTGGGACACATTCGTCATTCTCGAAGCCCATGGAATACTCCTGTCTTTGTGATTAAAAAGCGCTCGGGAAAATGGCGCCTCCTTCAAGATCTCCATGCAGTAAATAAAACCATGCAGGTCTGGGACTCCCCCCAAAGGGGTTTGCCTCTTGCTTCTGCAATTCCCACAGGAATTCCAATCATAGCTATTGATATACAAGATTGTTTTTTCTCTATCCCCTTGCATCCACGAGATTGTAAACGTTTTGCCTTCTCTGTTCCGTCTATTAATAATGCCAGCCCCGCTGATAGATTTGAATGGGTGGTGCTGCCCCAGGGTATGGCCAATAGTCCTACGATTTGTCAGGAGGCTGTTAAATCTGCCCTTGTCCCATATATTCATAAGGGCCTTAATATTTTTCATTATACAGATGATATTTTAATATGGGGAAAATCAGATACAGATCTCTATGCCTTACGTGATTTTCTCATTCCTGCATTAAAGAAAAGCGGCCTTAATGTAGCCCCTGAGAAGATACAGCTAATCCCTCCAATATCCTTCCTAGGTACAGAGATTTCTCTAACGCAAATTCGTCCCTTAAAACCTAATGTTACCTTCCCTTCTAACCTTACTCTTGCTTCTTTACAAAGTTTTCTAGGAAATTTAAATTGGCTTAGGCAGTATCTCTATCTGCCCACAAGCTGCCTCCAACCACTGTTTGACCTGTTGAAAGGAAACAAACAGCCCTCTTCAAAACGTAAGTTAACTCCTGAGGCCTCCTTGGCACTGGAAAGGGTTAACCAGGCCCTCCAGGACATGCACCTTGTTCGATTCTCCCCCTCCTCTCCGGTAAACCTTCTAATCTTCAACTCCACCCCCACAGTAGTAGGGGCACTGTGGCAAGACCATGGGGTTCTCGAATGGCTTCACACGCCAGTAGGAGGAGCTCCAAGACTCCTCACTGAGATAGATGCGTTAGCATTCATGGTTCGCCAAGGGAGAAATAGGTCTGTGCAGGTCTTAGGGAAAGAACCGGATTTAATCATTCTGCCCTTTTCTCTCACAGATACAGAGTGGCTTATACGCTTTGCCATAAGCTTCGTGGGGTTTCCAGGACAAATAGATAACCATTTTCCTTCTAATAAATTGATAGCTTCTTTACCTCTTCTGCCTCTACTAGCACCTAAACTTTTCTCTCTGGATCCCATTCCCTCTGCTCCTACAATCTTTACTGATGGCGGAAAAAGGGGAGCTGCTGCCCTTATATATTACCCAGACAAACAATCTCCTAAACCTCTCTTTACTGAGCTTCCTGATAATTCCCCTCAGTACAAAGAACTTTATGCTGTTTTTCTTGCACTAAAAGCTGTACCAGAATCCTTCAACCTTTTTTCTGACAGTGTGTATACTGTTAACTTACTTCCATGGCTTGCTCGTTCGTATGTGAAAATTGATGACAACCCACTTTCCCCTCTCTTGATTCAAATCGCCTCTATGCTCTGTTCTCGAACCCAACCACTGTATATTCAACACCTTTGCTCCCACAGCCCTCTTCCTGGTTCCCTGTCCGAAGGGAATGCCGCAGTTGACCGCCTTGCCTCCACAGGAACTTTCCCAGTCTCTGTCTCTGATCCTGCTAATTTTCACTCTCTAACCCATGTTAATCTTAAAGGCCTTCAAGCTCGATTCCCTGATGTTCCTGTATCACAGTTAAAACATATCCTCGCTACATGCTCTTCTTGTGCAAGTCTCATAAAGACACCTGCTATCCAGACCCTTGGGGTTAATCCCCGAGGTTTAAAAGCTAATGCTATTTGGCAAATTGATGTCACCCACATACCAAACTTTGGCAAACAAAAATATGTGTTTGTCTCAATTGATACCTTTTCTAAATTTATGTGGGCTACAGCTCAGACAGGAGAAAGTGCTAAAAAGCTTGTAAGCCATATGCTCTCTTGTTTTGCCGTTATGGGGGTCCCATTATTTTTGAAAACAGACAATACACCTATGTTTACAAGTAAACAATTTAAAGATTTTTGTTCCCTCTGGAATATTACTCATACCACGGACATTCCCTACAATCCACAGGGACAAGGCATTGTCGAGAGGGCCCATCAAACTCTTAAGGCTCAACTAAATAAAGATAAAGGAGGAACATATCCCCCAAATATCCAGCTAGCAAAAGCCTTAACTACATTAAATCTCTTTAATATTTACAATAACTCAGCCTTACCCCCTATTATTCTTCACTGGCAAACACCATCTACCCTCCCATCTATTAAGGTCAAATGGAGAGACCCACTCGATAAAGTTTGGAAAGGGCCTGACCCATTATTGACCATGGGAAGGGGTTTCGCATGCATTTTCCCTCAAAATTTCTCTAAACCTGTCTGGGTTCCTGCCCGCCATGTCCGACAATACCCGCAGGATGGCGCTGTTATTCCTGAAGAACAAGAAATAACACAAGAGGACCAGATGCAGGATACATCCCAGGATCCATAATATGGCATGGCAGAACCTACAAAAGTTGGCTCACAGAGCCCTCTCTCCTACCCCTTCCCTGAATGTCTTATGTTATGAATGGCCTGTTGTGTTTTGTGAGTGAGTGTGCTGAATGACCAAAAATTTTTTGTATGACCCATCTGCTCAGAAGTACTCTAAATGTTAAAACCATTGTTACTAACATGCATTAACTCTCTAAGTAACCTGAGTCTGCTTATAGTCCAAAGTCAATTATAGTAAACCTCTAACTTGTTACAAGTTTTATTGTTTTTCACAAGTAAGTGATTACAGCTATCAAGCCTTCATATGAGGAATCATCTGTTCATACGGTAAGGTATTAAACTGTAAGAAGTTCCTCCATATCCAACCTATGTGAATTAGCAACATTCACATATTCTTGTAAACTTAACTGGTGTATCTTGTCTTGCCACCATAGGCCTGCCTTTGTCAGCCAACAATTTAAAGATGTTTCTCTTTATAACATCACCCATGCCACGGACATCCTTTACTAACCCCAAAGACAAATGGCTGTTCCCCTGGACATCACATTCACTGACTGCTTCCCTTAGACTTGAGATATGATCCTACCTCTTCATATCAATGGATGCATTCCCCCTTCCTTACCTGTATACCATTAGTTGTGAGACCCTAGCTTGTTTTACTTCTTCTGCTCACAATAGGTCCTATAATTCTTTTTTTTCAACATTTTAAATTTATTTATTAATGAGAAAGAGAGAAAGAACCAGACTCACTCTGGTACATGTGCTGCCAGGGATCGAACTCAGGACCTCATGCTTAAGAGTCCAAGGCTTTAGTCACTGCATCACCTCCCGGACCACAGTCCTATAATTCTTAACAAGCTCATGGCCTTTTGCAGCAACAGATTGATGCCATAAAGATGCAACCTATACAAAGTCACTATCATAGGCTGGACATGGCAGAATATTGAGTTGCTGTGGAGGATTTGCCCCCCTCCATCAGAACGTCCACCATGTAGAGGGCTGGCTAGCCAATGACGGGTAAGAGGAAACTAGCGCTATCCAGTCAACCTAAGACAGGGCATCTGGTACTACTGGGCAAAAATGACCAGGTGTTCCAATGACGGGTAAGACGGAAGGCTGATCCCCAACCTAAGACAGGCACAGTCCACCCTGCCACAAAACAAAGTCCGCCAAACATCAAAACATGATATAAGACAGGGGGACATGTGGGGAGCCACATGTGCCCTCAAGGTTGCTATTGGCATGGCCATAGAGTTTATGTTAAAAGATAGTTCCTGGGAATTGGGTGGTGGCGCAGCGGGTTTAGCAAGAACTGGCTTGAGGATCCCAGTTTGAGCCCCCGGCTCCTCACCTGCAGGGGAATCACTTCACAGGCAGTGAAGCAGGTCTACAGGTATCTTTATCTCCCTCTGTCTTTCCCTCCTCTCTCCATTTCTCTCTGTTCTATCCAACAACCACAATATCAGCAATAACAACAATATAATTACAACAAGAACAACTAGGGCAACAAAAGGCAAGATACAAGATACAAAAAAAAAAAAAAAGGGATAAGATAGTTCCTGCTTCCCTACACCTTAGAGTCTTTGTTAAAAGATAAGGTCTTTTTCCCCATGAATCACCCAGGACCTTCCAGATAAACGGCTGACTACCATGACAAATAATATAAAATATAATCATAAATGAATAGGAAAGATACATCCCCCAATACTCAGTTGGCCAAGGCACCAAACCTCTTCTTCTATAAAGCATTCAAATCAGATGCCCTGCTAACCACGAGAAGTAGATTGTTTGTGTTTCTTTCACAGGAATCCCGGAAAAACCATCTGAACCCCTGCACACCCTGATGTCACTCACTAGATGGCACGACTACCGTGACACACCCCCCGAAACCCTAGATGTCACTCAACGCGATCTGAAGAATCTGATTCGCAGACTCCAAGGACAGAACCTTTTTACTGCCTGTCTGCCTTTCCTGCTTTTGCTTTGACCTATCACGTTTTGGCGGTTCCAGCTCACAATCTACAGAAAAGCAGAATTCCAGAGGCTGACCTTCCTCATGCAGCATTTCATCCCCTGCCATTTCTCCCCCTAGTCGCCTACTTTGGACTGAGACTTCTATCGGACTTGCTGGTATACCCTTTGGACACTTTAGACAATTTTACAGCAGCTTCCTTCCCTTCACGTTGCTGGTTTTTCATAGACTGATCCTGAGTAATTCATAGACTTTACAGACTGTTGCCTTGAGGACTATACAATGCCAAATAGCCCCTCTGTTTGGTGGGTCATGCCTCCCACCTCCCCCTCATTATGTACCCTTGCCCCTTTCCCCACCCAAACAGGGAATGCTCCTTTACACACCAATCCTTCCCTTCACACCACACTGGCTTTTACTTCTCCCCCACTTATCTCTTCCTATTTTGTTATGTCATTTAGGCTTATGCCCAAAAGGTTTCTACCCCATGATAGTCTTTTATAGACTTTGTACATCTTATGCTATTACTAGGTAGAAAGATAGAAAAGATGTAGAGATATTGTGAAGAGATGGTTGAGCAGGCTGCGCTTAAACTTATGAGATGAGTCTCTCAGGTAAGTCTCTCTCTCTAAAGAGGGGTTGAGCACAGGAGGACGCATAAATCTCACAAGGTTGGCAGCCATTTAAGCCTTCCCTCCTCCACAGAAAGTCCTACATCTTCCCACCCGAGCATGGCATTCCTCTAAAACATTTAAGCCTGCTCCATTTTTCTTTACTGTGTCCATTTAGATATAAAGGGATAGGAGGAGATGTTGCTGAGGACTTATTCTGATGCAGTCTCCGCCCCCAGGTTTTTCTATGCTCCGCTAAATCCTAGAGTGCCCCCTTTCAACCAATCCTGGCTCCGCCCCCAGGTTTTTCTATGCCCCGCTAAATCCTAGAGTGCCCCCTTTCAACCAATCCTGGCCCTACACGTCACCCCTGGTTGTCGCCCTATAAAAAGCCCCCTCACCCCTCCCCTCTCTCTCTCTGGGCTCTCAGCTCTCCCTCTCTGAGATCTGTGTACCCCTTTGCTCTGGACGTCCGCTCTCTTCTCCGCGGTGCAGCCCGACACCAGACCGCCTCAACAACAGCTTCCAGCTGATGTCCCTACGGAAGGGCCATGACCAGTGTGTCTCCATCCCTTGCCACACATGTGAAGGTCACTGCAGGGCTGCCCTGAGCCCACTGAACCCAACCATGTATTAGCTATGTAGATCCTGACCAGGTGCAGCCTTGGGGCTGAGAACAGGAATGGGTGAGTGAGCGGACAGTGACAAATAATGATCCCATGGCAAAGATGAGCAGGGCTGGGTCCAAGCTGGGGCCTGGGAGTCATGTTTTATTTACTATTTGTGTTCTGATCCCCCAGTGGGGCTAGTAGGTAGCAGAGAGGGAGACACACTGGACCAGGGGCCCTGCAATGATCTTCAGGGTCAGGACAGAACACTGAAGCTCTTTGTCTCCTTTTTCTTCTTCTTTTTTTATCACTATTTTTTAAAAACAATTTTTAATATTTATGTATTTATTTCCCCTTTTGTTGCCCTTGTTGTTTTTTATTGTTGTTGTAGTTATTGTTGTTGTTACTGATGTCACCGTTGTTGGATAGGACAGAGAGAAATGGAGAGAGGAGGGGAAGACAGAGAGGAGGAGAGAAAGACAGACACCTGCAGACCTGCTTCACCGCCTGTGAAGCGACTCCCTTACAGGTGGGGAGCTGGGGGCTGGAACCCAGATCCTTACACCAGTCCTTGCATTTCGCACCATGTTCGCTTAACCTGCTGCGTTACTGCCCAACTCCCTTTTTCTTCTTTTTCTCCTCCTCCTCCTCCTTCTTTTTCCTCTTCTTTAATTTTGCATCCAGCATTATCTCTGGGGCTTGGTGCTGGCACTACAAATCCACTGCTCCTTGTGGCCGTTTTTTAAAATTATTATTATTATTATTATTGCCTCCAGGGTTATTGCTGGGGCTCAGTGCCTGCATCATGAATCCACCGCTCCTAGAGGCCATTTTATTTTCCCTTTTGTTGCTCTTGTTGTTATAGCCTTGTTGTGGTTATTATTTTTGTTGTTGATGTCATTTGTTGTTGGATAGAACAGAGAGAAATGGAGAGGGGAGGGGAAGACAGAGAGGGGGAGAGAAAGATAGACACCTGCAGACCTGCTTCACTGCCTGTGAAGTGACTCCCCTGCAGGTGGGGAGCCGGGGGCTGGAACAAGGATCCTTACTCTAGTCCTTGTACTTTGCGCCACGTGCCTTTACCTTGCTGTGCCACCACCCCACCCCCAGGTGGCCATTTTTTATCCCCATCTTATTGGATAGGAATGAGAAAAGTTGAGAGAGAATGGGAAGATATAGAGAGAGCAAGAAAGATAGACACCTGCAGACTTGCTTCACCACCTATGAAGCTTTGTCTCTGCAGGTGGAGAGCCGGGGGCTTGAACCCAGATCTTTGTGTGAGTCATTGCACTTCATACTATGTGTGTTCAACCAGGTGTGCCACTGCCTGGCCCCTATTTTTTATCTTTTATTTGCCTCCAGGGTTATCACTGGGGCTCGGTGCTTGGCACTATAAATCTACTGTGCCTAGAGGCTTTTCCTCCTATCTTTTATTTGATAGGAAAGAGAGAAATTGAGAGGGGAAGGGGAGATATAAAGGAAGAAAAATAAATAGACACTTGCAAACCTGCTTCACTTCTTGTGAAGCATCCCCACTGCAGTGGGGAGTGGGAGCTCAAACCTGGATCCTTCTACATAGTGCTCTGTGCGCTTAACAGGGTGTGCCACTGCCCACACCCCACCCTGCTTCCACAGGTCTTTACAACATAGAAATTCACAGTTCCTCTTCATGGATGAGGAAACTGAGGCTTGTGGGATTTGGGAGGCCATGAACTTGCAAGAGGCATGAGGATACAGAAAAAGGATCACTTCTGTGACCTTTTATGGTTAAACCCCTCCAAGGCAACTTCACAATAATAGGGGATCTTTACTGGTTTTCATTGGATCCCAGAGTCTGGAGTCAGGCTGCTTTGTCCTCTGCTCCCCTGAGCCCTGCTAAACCACTGCAAGAGACATGGGATGCTGCTGTCACTCTTTGAGACTGCCTTCAGTATGCCCAGCCCGCCAGACCTGCCTGGAGAGGAGAGAATTCTTAGTCAGAGCCAAGTGCCCATCCTTCCCATGGATGAACCTGCAGAGTGGCATCCGGAACCCAGCCCAGCATGCCCTGCGAGACAGCTGTCACATGAACTGGTCCCTGTGATCAACTGCTCAGTCCTTCCGGTGAGGCTGTCACCTCTCACCCCAAGTCTGAGGGACATCCATCACCTCCACCGTCTCCAGCCCTGAAAGAGATGGGGTTATAGATGGCGCAAGAAGAAAAATGGAGATCCAGCTCTCGTGCAAATGGATTTATCTATTCCCAGACCCAACTTAGACAACAGTAGCCAGGGAAAGCCATTTATCTCCTTGAGAGATTTGAGAAAATACAGTCGTGGATGTATTAGTTCTGTGCTTTTCAACTTGAGGGTGAGGTGGGAAGAGCCTGGTGTCTTCTGCCACTGCAAGAGAGCAGGAGCCCCCAGTGACCAGCTGCTCTGCTTGACAGCGGGGTCCAGGCGCCGGGTGCTAATTACCACAGCCTCTTCAGAATTGGAGTCTGTGCTGTTCCTCTTCACTTCCTTTTGATTATCTCAGGGCAATTTTGAGAGAGCTAGGCAGGAATTTAAGCAGAGCTAGTGTGCACATGATGATGGCCTCTCTCCGGGCTTAAATGACTCTCTCGAAAATAGGCCTTTTTATTTATCTTCTCTTCTCCTCTCCTTAAATTGTAGCCCCAGCCCTAAAGGCGTGGATTGATCGTGCATCTCCTCTGCCTTCAAATGAGCCTGTTTATCACTTCTGTGGGCCTGGAGATGGGAGAGGAGGGGGGATGTTGGCACCCGGCTCCTCCCACCAATTGCTCCTGCTGCTAAGACCAGAGGCAGCCCTGCTTCCAACTTATTTTCACTTATTCTGAAATATTTATTACTTTTAAATAAAATATTTATTTATTTTTATTATGAGAGAGGGAAGGATTGAAAAAAAATGGGAGAGAAAAAGAGAGGCAGGCCAGAACACTGCTTAGCCCTAGCTTAAGATAGTAACAGGAATCGAACCTGCAGCCCAGGAGGTGAGGTCATGCCCAGTGCACTGTCATCACTCAGGAGTATTGTTTCTGGTGATGATCTTCACCTTGACTTCCCATCTGTGGCTCATAAAAAGTTGAGATCAGAAACTAGGTCACTGACTCTTTCTACAGCATCCTTTGTCTAGCCTTTCCTTCATTATTTTTTTCTTTTTCTTTTTCTTCCTTTTTGCCTCCAGGGTTATTGCTGGTGCTTCGTGCCTTCAATACAAATCCACTACTCCTGGAGGTCACTTTTCCCCCCATTTTATTGGACAGGACATAGAGAGATGGAGAGAGGAGGGGAAGACAGAGAGAGGAAGAGAAAGGCAGACACCTGCCACCCTGCTTCACCACTTGTGAAGTGAACCCTCAGCAAGTGGGGAGCCGGGAATAGAACCAAGATCCTTGCGCCGGTCCTTGCACTTCACACTATATGCGCTTAACCTGGTGTGCCACTGCCGAGTGCCTAGCCGCTCCTTCATCTTAGCTTTGATAACATTTTAATTCTTGAGAACATTGTGGATGGCATGAGGGAGGATCTTGTGACTCCTTGCTGATGCAAGTGGCCCTGTGGAAGCATAACCCATTCAGGGTGCTGTGGGTGGACTTCTGGTCAGAAGAAGTAGTGCTGCCTGCCTGTGCTGTGACTCTCCAGGAGCCTCTGCGCCATGTGCTCCGCATTCATGGACTCTTTCTGCCAATAGTGTTATGACATGATACTATTGGACTGTCAGAAAAGTCATGATGCTTTTTTTTTTTTGCAAAGAAAAATAGGTCATGATTCTTTCAACAACCCAATCTGATTGGCCCGCTGTGTAGGTGAAACCACAGAGGAACAGAGAGGTCATGTAACTTTCCCTAAGTCACACAACTCATGGATAGTGATGTCAGGGAGCATTTTGGGGGCTCAGTCTGACCTCTTACAACCCCAGGGAACCTGTGTGTGGTCTTATGAGGTGTTTCTTGAGTGGTTCTACTGTAACTGCCCTGTATGCCTCATCTGAGCACATTCCAGCCTTCTACCAGAGGCCATGTCTATTGAGTGGCCCAGCCAACCCTCCTCCAGTCCAGCATGCAGGGGCATTTTCTTTCTTCTCTCTTCTTCTTCTTCCTTCTCCTGTTCCTCCTTTTCTATATGGTGGAAACAGGTACTCATGCATTCATGATTTCACCACTTTGACTTACTTTTTTATTTTTTAAAAAATATTTTATTAGTATTTTAATACTAATTTACAAAATTATAAGATAATAGGGGTATAATTCTTTTTTAAAAAAATCATTTGTTTAGAGCTGTGTTTCTCTCCTCTCCTCTCCCAGGTCAACTAGGAATACCAAAGGAGACCACCTGTGACCACAACAAGGCAGGACTAGAATGACTTTAGGAACCCATCAAACCATCAGTGAGTGCAAACAAGTGTGGCTCGTGGACAGGGAAGATCCTAAGGAGAGATTGAGCGGTTGGTAACAGTCCGGCAGTTTACCAGTTGAGGCACCACCTCCAGTCTGCTTTACCAACAAAAAGACTGCTGAGGGAGAAAAGGACTCCCCTAAGACTCACCAAATGAAACTGTGAGTCTCCATTGTTACTGCCCTCAGAGGCTGAAGCAGCATCTGAGGGCAGTAGCATGCTGACATCTGAGAACAGAGAACTGACCAGGAAACTCAGGACAAGAGCTACACCTCAGTGGCCTATCAGTGGGGATGTATAGTGGGAGCCTTTCCACATTGTTCTCCTGATAAGAACATGGTGAATAATTGCCTCAGAACCTACAGATTATAAACAGGACTTGTTTAGAAACTCACAGGGCCCAACAGTGCTGCCCGGCTTCTCTGCCTGGCAGAGAAGCTGAATTGAGCCTGGAACTCTGGATCCTTGGGGTGTGAGAGTCTCTTTGCATAACCACTGTGCTATCTCTCCCCCACCCTGCTTTATCTCTTGGTCAGGAGTGAGGGATTAAGCTGAAAAGCCTATTTATAGTTTAAAAGCCCCCAGGCTCCTATATCTTACAGGGAAGAAAAAGAACAAAAGAGGTTTTTAACAGCCTCTGTGCTCCAACTCAGAGATGGAAATAATGTTGAAACAACTGTTAATCTCAACAATTGTGAACTCTCTAAGTACCTCACTTAGAGAGTTAGTGAGGTTTCACTAACTCTAAGTAATACCTTAGTAACTTAGTACCTCTTAGTAACTCTTAGTGATCAATAATTTGAAAAGTACTGATAGAGGGACCTCATAACATACTATATAGAATGGTTAAACCAACAAGAAGAAATATCAGAGAAATGAACTAGGAAAGAGTCCAGATAAAAGTCCCTCAAAGGTTGAACCACAAAATAGTGAGGTCAACATCCAAGCACTTGTTAAGGAAACAGTCATAGGAGTGAGTAAAGAGTTTGAAAGAATTGTCATCAGAAATGCAGAAACAACAAATGAGACTCTGGAAGAAAACACTATTTATATCAAGGTTATTAGAGAGCTGAAATCTGAAAATCTGAGCTAAGAACACAACTAGCTGAACAAGCTAAAATAGTATCAGAACAGGGTAACAAAATAGATGAACTCCAGAAAACAGTAGAGGGCAGAGATAATAGAATAAATGAGGCTGGAGACAGAATTAACAAGATAGAGGACGAATTAACAACTAAAGAAGAAGAGATCTCAAAAAGATTAAGAAATACTGAAATCAACAGAGACATGTGGGATGACTTCAAAAGAACTAATATACATATTATTGGCTTACCAGAGGAAGAAAGAGAGGGAGGGGAAGAAAGCTTTCTTCAGGACATAATAGCTGAGAACTTCTCTGGTCTAGACAACATAAAAGACATAAAGGTTCAAGAAGCCCAGAGCGTCCCAAACAGAATTCACCCAGACTTAAAGACACCAAGACACATCATATTTAGAATGGAAAAGAATAAGGATAAAGAAAGGGTCACAAAGGCTACAAGAGATAAACAGTCACCTACAGAGGAAAACCCATAAGATTAGCAGTAGACTTCTCCACACAGACACTACAGGCCAGAAGAGAATGGCAAGATATCTATCAAGTGCTCAATGTGAAAGGATTTCAACCAAGACTACTGTATCCTGATAGATTGTCATTCAGAGTAGATGGAGGCATAAAAACTTTCTCAGACAAGCAATAGTTGAAAGAATCAACTATCACCAAGCCTGCCCTGAAAGAAGTTCTGAAAGATCTCCTATAAAAGACCACCATAAATATGCCATATATTAGAACACTCTAAAAATCTATAATAATAGCATTAAAATATCTTCAATCTTTGATATCAATACATGTCAATGGCCTGAATTCACCTACTAAAAGGCACAGAGTAGGAAGATGGATCAGAAAACACAACCCAACAATATGCAGTCTACAGGAAGCCCACCTAACTCAATAAGACAAACACAGACTCAAAGTGAAAGGATGGAAAACTATTATACAAGCTAATGGCCCATAAAAAGGGCAGGAAAAACTATTCTCATATCTGACATGAGAGACTTTAAAATAAATAAAACTAAAAAAGATAGAGATAGACACTACTTAATGCTCAGTGGATCAGTCAATCAAGAGGACTTAACAATTATTAACATCTATGCACCCAGTGAGAAGCCATCTAAATACATCAGACATCTACTGAAAGAGCTACAGCAATATGTTAACAGCAACACAGTCATAGCAGGGGACTTCAACACGCCACTCTTTCATGACAGATCATGCAGGCAGATAATCAATAAAGACATGAGGGAGCTAAATGAAGAGATAGATAAACTAGAACTATTGGAATTTTCAGAGTCATTCACCCCAAGAAACTGGAATACACATTCTACTCAAGTCCACGTGGGTCTTTCTCAAGGGTAGACCATATGTTAGGCCACAAAGACAGCATCAGCAAATTCAAGAACATTGATAACATCCCAAGCATCTTTTCAGACCACAGTGGAACTAAACTAACACTTAACAATCAACAAAAGATAAGTAATAGTCCCAAAATATGGAAGCTCAACAGTACATTATTTAACAACTACTGGGTCAAAGAGGAAATAAAGGAATAAATCAAAATGTTTTGAGAGTTTTATGAAAATGAAGACACAGGCTATCAAAATATTTGGGACACAGCTAAGGCAGTACTGAGAAGGAAGTTCATAGCCATACAAGCACACATTAGGAGACAAGAAAAAGCACAAATAAACAACCTGATTGCACATATTAAAGACCTAGAAGAAGAAGAACAAAGGAACCCTAAAGCATCCACAAGGACAGAAGTAACTAAAGTTAGAGCAGAAATAAATAACATTGAAAATAAGAAAACCATACATAAGATCAATGAAAGTAATTGTTGGTTCTTCTAAAGAGTGAACAAAATTGACAAACCTTTAGCCAGACTCACACACACAAAAAAAAAGGGAGCAGACACAAATAACTCGGATCATAAATGAAAGAGGAGATCTCACAACAGACACTGCAGAAACTCAAAATTCTAGACTACACTCATCTCTGCACAAGACTTAACTATTTTTTCATTCAGATAGATGGACAGCACAGCATCAAAACATCCTCCAGTGTTATAGAGCGTCCCATGGAGTACCAAAATGTCAACCTAGGTTGTGTGAATGGCAATGTGGGTATGTTACCCATGAGATACCTTTCTGGCAAAGAAGGGAAGTGATCCTAATGGAAATAGCAGAGATGGGACATTCTAACACAGAGAACTGTATTACACACACACACACACACACACACACACACACACACACACACCTTTAATGTGTGCCTCTGGATAGCTTTTACCTTTCTCCTCTGACCACTCAGCACACATTTGATAGGTTCTGACAAGCCAAACAGAAACCTTTATCATCTCTCCCACACGTTTTCCAACCTCTGAGTCTTTATGTAGGAGCTAAAACTCATTTTAGAAGATTTAGAAGAAACTTCCAGGAGAAAATAAAAAATAGCATGGAATTCTACATCTTCTGTCAATATTTTGATATATACTTTTAAAATATTTTTCTTTCTTTTTTTTAAATTATGAAATATTTCAGACATGGCAGAGAGAATGATAGGACATCCCCTGGGCTCCCACTCCATCTTTTATCAATCTAGTGATATTTCTATGCATATATGCAAAGTGAGGTTTTGGGTTGGCTTTGTACAAATTGTCCAACGGTTTTTGAAATCTGCTTCCTTGACCACCCACTTAGTAAATCACAAATGCTTTTAAATGTCTGAAGAGTCTCTGACAAGATGTACACTGGCTTATTCAGTTAGCCAACCCCTTTCTTTTCTGGACATCTATAAATTTCATAAACAATGTGGTACATTTATGACTATTTACTAAAAATGAAACTGGAGAAGTGAAATTGTAGGGTGAGAGAATATGGACATTCTGACATAGTCTACCAAATTGATTTTTTAAATGATGACACTCATTTACATTCTCATAAACAGCATGGGAGGACATCCATTTTGAGACATCTTAGTGAGCATTGAGTATTATTACTTTCCTATAGCATTGCCAGTCATGGATTAAGGAAGGGAGGCTAAGAGTCCTTTCAAGGTGGGGGTTGTCTCTAAGGTGCCCTCACCTCTAGGCTGGTCTCCTTGTGACCAGCACTGGCCCTGTGAGTGTGTGGCTGGGAGAATGCAGAGGGCTGGCTTCCAGACCATCTCAGTGTGGCTTTTAGTCATCAGCCAAGCCTGAGAAGTGACCATACAGCGGGAGTGATCACCCTTCTGTGGACCTGGCTAATGTGCTCCTCCCTCACTGCTTGGATCAATATCCTGCTTACTGCAGATGAGCTAAATGAGCCAGTGCAGCTGGGAATGAGCTTCAGAGACAATTACTATGGAAAATACAGCCATATTTTAGTGGACACCACATGCATGAAGCTCTTTGCAAATATTAATATACATTTGCTTGCTTGACGAACACAGATCAAACCCAAGTCTGGAGCTTAATCCAAATGATTGGACTGTAAATGGTCCTTGCGGTACAGTGTGTGGCAGCAGCTTGACCTCTGTGATGTTTGCCATTGTTTGGATTTGCTGGAAGGACCTCGCCTGGCTGATCGAGCTGCTGGCTGGCCCAGGCTGCAAGTTCACCAGAGGTAGAAATAGTGTCGTTGCTGCTGCTGCTGCTGCTGCTGCTGCTGGCAGCCAAGCGTATTTCATGGCATCCTTTCACTTGGTCATCACTATGGCCTGGAATGCTCAGTAGACATTTATTCATTTATTTAGCAACAATTGTTATGTAGCCTTTAGAAACTGTTTTGTTCTAAATGCTGCAGACTTAGTGAATAAGACAGGGTCCTTTTCTGTGGGATTTGACAATAAATGAAAACAAACAAAAGATCAAACAAATGGAGAATAAGCACTCTTGAGGGAAGTGTTACTAAGAGAGGATGGAGCTATGGCAAGAAAATATGTGAGGCAGTGGCATTTACTTTTGCTTGGTGGTTGTAGAAAGAATCTCCAAGGAGATGAGATTTAAGTGAAAATTTCAAGGGTGGGAAAGCTGGAGCTGGGATCAAGGAGGAAGGGACGTTCTAGACTGAAAACCATTTTGTGCAAAAGGCTTGAGCTGGTATTAAGCAGCAGTGGCAGTTCTGCAGAATAGAAAGGCTAGTGTGCACTGTGAAAGAAGAATAGCGCATCTTTGGAAAAAGACGCACCGGGGGCTGGGCAATAGTGCTCCGGGTTAAGAGCACATAGTGCAAAATGCAAGGACCAGAGCAAGGATCCCAGTTTTCCAGTTTGAGCCTCTGGCTCCCCACCTGCAGGGAGGGGGTCGCTTCACAAGCAGTGAAGCAGGTCTCCAGGTGTCTATCTTTTCTCCTCTTCTGTCTTTCCTTACTCTCTCAATTTCTCTCTGTCCTAGCCAACAACAATAATTGCCACAACTGTGGAAAAAAAGATGGCCACCAGGAGCAGTGGATTTGTAGTGCAGGCACTGAGCCCCAGTGATAACCCTGGAGGGGGAAGAAAGAAAGAAAGAAAGAAAGAAAGAAAGAAAGAAAGAAAGAAAGAAAGAAAGAAAGAAAAGAGAAAGACAGAAAAAAGAAAAAGAAGAGAAAAAAGAAACAACTAAATTATATAGAGCCCTATGGAGCACGAAAATGAATTGGGATTTAAAGGAAATGGGAAGCTATGAAAGGTTTTTTTTTTTTTCTTTCCTCCAGGGTTATTGCTGGGCTCGGTGCCTGCACCATGAATCCACTGCTCCTGGAGGCCATTTTCCCCCCTTTTGTTGCCCTTGTTGTTGTAGCCTCCTTGTGGTTATTATTATTACCATTGTTGATGTTGTTCGTTGTTGGGTAGGACAGAGAGAAATGGAGAGAGGAGGGGAAGACAGAGAGGAGGAGAGAAAGACAGACACCTGCAGACCTGCTTCACCGCCTGTGAAGCGACTCCCCTGCAGGTGGGGAGCCGGGGGCTCGAACCGGGATCGTTAGCCGATCCTTGCGCTTTGCACCACTTGCGCTTAACCTGCTGTGCTACCGCCTGGCTCCCAGGTTATGGAAGTCTTTTGCAGAGCCATTGTGCTGTCTCCGCAGCCCTCTAGGAAAGGCCTGTTAGTGAATGAACCCAAGGCCTCATGCGTATGTAATGCTCTTGAGCTACTTTGCGGCCCAATATAATTTTAAAAGTTCTCTTTATTTTAAAGAGAGGGCTGGAGAAAAAAGGGAAGGAGAGACAGAGAGAGAGAGAGAGAGAGAACCACTCCCACTGCTTACTGAGTTTCCTTGGTGCTTGCTGTGGTGTTTCCATGCCTAGAATCAAACCCATGGCCTCACACATGGTAAGGTCTGGTAAGGTCTGTGCTTTACCACTTTCTGAGGCCCTATTAAAGGCTTTTTTAAAGGAGAAGGGCATGGTCCAATTTACCTTCCTACCCCCACCCCCCATCCACCAGCAGTTATTGTGAGGGCTTGGTACCTGTACCGCGAATCCACTGTTCCCAGCAACCATTTTTTTTTCCTTTTTTCTTTTTCTTTTTCTATTTTTATTTGATGGGACAGAGATAATTAAGAGAGGAGGGGAAGATAGAGAGGTAAAGAGAGATATAGGTACTTGCAGACCTGTTTAACCACTTGTGAAGCTTCCTCCCTGCAAGCGGGGACCAGGGTCTTGAACCTGTGTACTTGTGCTTGGTAACTTGTGTGCCGAACCAGGTGTGTCACTAATCAGCCACATTTCTTCTTCTTTTCCCTTTTCTATCTACCTCCTCTCTTCCCCTTCTCCTATCTTTCTCCACCTCTCCCTCCTACTTTTGATTTTCAGTTAACAGATTCCCTTGAAATAAGGTCTTTTCCTGCAAAGCACACATGTATTTTCTCTGGGGAACTGTGAGGACGTCTATTGAATTCCCTCCAGCACCTAAGCATGACACAGATGATGTGTGTCATCCCAGGGCTGTGGTGACAGTCGCAATGCCCTTGGCTTTCCAGTGTCTTTAGGAGGGGTCATTGCAGAGAAGGCTCACACCACACTTGTGACCTCTAGCAGACACACTGGCAAGGCAGGAAGGCAGGATCATGTTTTGGCCTAGAAAGTACGTCTGTTCATTACCCGACCTTTGCTAAGTACATCAACTAATGGAGCAAGAGACATGAAAGATCTTCACAGGCCATGTGGAAATGTAATTCAAACACAGCCTGAGGAGGTCACGGTAAGTTAGATTAATTTTCATCCTGTCTTTCTTTTACAAAGCTAACCTTTGCCTTACCAAAGGGGGGGGGGGGGAGTTCTTTAAAAAGAAATAAGTCAAGGGCTCTTTGGCCGTTGAAGGTGTTTTAATCCTAGCAACCCTCTTGGAAACCCTCCCTTCCCTCACTTCCTTAGAGCTCAGTTCAGGAAACTACTTGGTGATTCTTTACATCAGAAATAATTGTTGCAGGTTTGAAATCTATCAATTATTAGAAATTCAAATGAAGCCATTTATGAATTTCTGTTTAATGAGGGCTATCAACTGAGAGTCACTTGTTAGCAAATGTGCATTCCCTCATTCCCTCTGAGGTTTCTATGGGAAGGAGGGAGAACCTTAGATACAGTTGGACAAGACCATTTTTGTTATTTATTTTAATTTTATTAGTGACTTAATACTGATTTACAAGATTAGAAGGTAACAGGGGTATAGTTTTCTTCCATTCCCACCACCAGAATTCTGTGTCCCCATTCCCTCCATTGGAAGCTACAGTAGTTCTCCCAGGTCACAGATAAGGGTTGAATATTATTTCTATAACTACCTACCTGTATTATACATGTTTTCCCTTTTTCTCCCCCATGGCCCTGTCTTCTCTTCCTTGCCACATCATGCCTACACTTACTACTCCTTCTGAATGTCCTTCCTTTTTTTTCTCTTCTCTCTTCGGGACCTGAAAGAGTTGGTGTTCTGAGCCCTTTGGTCATCTTCCCCCAACATTTCTCTCCCCTGGGAATGTGGACCAAAATTCTATTTGGGATGCATGAGGTGGGAGGTCTGGCTTCTGCAATTGTTTCTCCACTGGACATGGGCATTGGCAAGTGGATCCTTACCCCCAGCCTGTTTCTATCTTTCTCTAGAGGTTAGGGCTCTGCAGAGGTGAGGTTCTGGGGGGCATATTCAGGACCTTTTTTTTTCCCCCTGTCCCAGCATGACTGTCAATGATGGTATGAATTTATTTCCAATCGGTCCACCCTCTCCGCACCCCCACCAGCTTCTCTTTCCTTCCCAGCCCTTCTGTGTCTTCTATCCTTTCACTTTCTGAGCTGTCTTTTCTGTCCTTTTCCCCATCTCTTCTGTCCCCTCTCTTCCCTTTCAGTGTCCTGCCTCTTCCCTGCTTTGACTTACATCCACCACAGTCTCTCATCCAGATTAAGGTCAACAAGCATTATCAAAGTGCCTCACACCAGAGACTTCTGGAACTCTCTAAATCCTTCTTCCCCATGATGTAGTTTGACAGCGTCACTTCTTGACACTGGTGGATTGATGGCAAGTTCCCTGGGCTTCTTCTGTGGCTGGTTTTCAGGGTTTACTAGAATCCCAGGCTGTGTTTTCTTATGCCATGGTGTTCTGGACTGGACGGTTCTGCCACTCATTGGGAAGCCTCCCTCCCTTCTGAACACTTAGAGTAACTTTTTGTAGTTACATATTTGTAACGTGATTGCTTTGGCAAAAACACTTTCTAAGTAACTTACATTCTAAGGTACTGAGATAGAGGACTTTAACATTTTTTTTTCTGATGTAAGGAGACACAATTTAGTTTCCAGTTGCATCTATTAATTTTATTTATTTGTTTGCCACCAGGGTTACCACTGGCAGCCTTTTTTTTTTTCTTTTGATAGAACAGAAAGAGAGAGAGAGAAAAAAAAAGAAAGGAGAGAGGCACTTGCAACACTGCACCATCACTTGTGAAGCTCTCTTTGTACCCAACTGCCGGGATAGCCTGAGGGTGCTTCTTCCTAGGCAAGTGCTCTCTGGGTTGGAGAGAACTGGACTAGAGCCAACCTAGGCTGCTGTGTGGGAGAGGGATCAGGAACTCATGCAGGGCTAGCATCGCAGGAGAGAGACTCTGGGACTCTCGGAGCCGGAAGGCAATTCCATGTGTGTTTAGTCAGAAGAGCAGCTGTATTTATACTCGCCAAGAAGGAAATAGTAGGGTGGAAAACAGGACGTGACGTAGAGAGGGTGGAGCAGAAAGAGAGTGCAAACTAATGGTGGAAAACAGGGTGTGACTAGGAGAGGGGCAGAGCGAAAGGAAAGTGCAAACCAGTGGGGATTAAACCAGTGCCCTGTAGGCAGGGCAGTTCTCAGGTGAAACAGTGATTATGTAAATAGACCAAAGCGTTAAGCTGGGGGGAGCCAGAGTACTGCCCAACACCCAACCGGTGGCTTGAACCCAGATCCTCATATGTGGTAACATTTGTGCTCTCCCAGGCCAGCCACCAGCCAGTCCCTGTCTTGAACTCTTAGTGTTGTTTATAGAAATGGGGTTGGGAACATTTAGGAGAGTATGGTCAAACATTGAAGTTGATGGGCAGGAAAAAACACATGAGAAAATGCTTAGAGACACAGAACAATTGACAGTGGGCAAGATTTTTGCTGGGGAAGGGTCAGCATCCTGCTTTCAGAGCTGAGTAAGAGTGGCTGTGCATTTTATTAAGAATGTTGTTGGGAGTCAGGCTAGCGCAGCGTGTTAAGCACACGTGGCACAAAGCGCAAGGACCAGCATAAGGATCCCGGTTTGAGCCTCCGGCTCCCCACCTGCAGGGGAGTTGTTTCATAGGCAGTGAAGCAGGTCTGCAGGTGTCTATCTTTCTCTCCCCCTCTCTGTCTTCCCCACCTCTCTCCATTTCTCTCTGTCCTATTCAACAACGATGACATCAAGAACAACAACAATAATAACTACAACAATAAAACAGCAAGGGCAACAAAAGGAAATAAATATTTTTTTAAAAAGTTAGATAAAAAAAGAATGTTGTTGATGTATTGCACCAAAGTAAAAGACTCTGGGGTGGGTGGGGGAGGAGAGTTCAGGTCCTGGAACAGGATGACAGAGGATCTAGTGGGGGTTGTATTGTCGTGTGGAAACTGAGTAATGTTATGCATGTACAAACTACTGTATTACTATTGACTACAAGCCATTAATCCCCCCATAAAGAAAAAAATGGCATAAATCAAAAAAAAAAAAAGAATGTTGTAAAGGCAACGCACACAGCACAGAGTGAGTGAACTAAACTAGTGACTTTCAAGCATTTATTACAGTGACCCACAGAAATGATTTATATTTTGAATTAAAGTGTATGTGTGCAAACACACACACACACTCAACAAAAATCTCACAAAGCAATTTTACCTTTACAATAAGTGATGCACTTTGACACTGTTCTTTCTCTTCAATTTCATTTTAAAAAATACTTTTTAGTTCAGTAAATTGATTTCCCAGTTAGAGTTTGGAAATCTGGACTTGATGACCTGGGAGGACCCTGGCAGCTCAGTGACTCAGGGATTCAGTGACAGGTACCCATGGGGCAAAAGGGAGGAGCCGTGACTTGGTATTACCAGACGTCACTCATGGGGTTAGCAGTGACACTGGCATGGATGCCCTGCTCTCTAGACTCAAGTCAGTGCTCCTTCATTATAACTTCCGTGTCTGTCTGTCTGTCTATTTATTGGCTTCACCACTCCAAGATAGCTTGTTCAGATAGATAGATAGAGAGATAGATGGATGGATGGATGGATGGATGGATGGATGGATGGATGGATGGATGGATGGGAGAGAAAGACAGCAAAAGGCTGAACCCACCCCCACTGTGGTAGGGATCAGGCTTGTACCCCTGGATCACATACATGGCAAAGCTGTCACACTCCCAGGTATGCTATATTGCTGGCCCTGCAGCCCAACTTCTGATCATCTCCATGCCCTCTCTTCTTCATCTTTCAGCTACCATCATATGACCATATCAGTCCTTGTCTAGCTACCCTCGGGGCTCACTTTGTCTAGTTGGTCCAAAGGCCCTGTGTGTTTATCTGATCACACCAGGAATCTTCCACTACTTCCTAAATCTCTATCCCTGCACCGAGAACCACACCTTCCCTCCTATCCTCTTCTTGATCTGAACATCCCGTCTGTTTCTTCTTCTCCAAGTTTCCCCTGTCCACTCAAGGCCAGCATCCTTCATGACCCCCTCCCTAACAGGCAGGGGTCTTCTACTTCCCTGAGTTCTATAGCCATGTGTTGTTTCTGTTCTTCCTGGACCACAAAACCATCAGCTGAGAAGGCTGTGGTGCTTGTGAGTTTCCCAGAGTGCTTAGTTTGGTGTCCCCAGAGAACATGTTCAGTAGTGCGTATGAACTGATGGGCGGGTGGTTAAGTGCACATACTACTGAGCAAGGACCCTAGCAAGCATCTGGGTTTGAGTCCCCGACTCCCCATCTGCCAGGTGGGGTGAGGGGAACGATTCACAAACAGTGAAGCAGGGCTGCAGGTGTTTATCTTTCTCTTTCTTTTCCCCTCTCCATCTCCCTTTCTTCTCTCAATTTCTCTCTGTTCTATCCAATAACATGGAAAAAATGGCCACCAGGAGCAGTGGATTTATAGTGATGGCACTGAACTCCAGCAGTAAAACTGGTGGCAAACAAAACAAAGCAAAACAAAACTGATGGGTGAGTAGATTTCACAAACCTGGATCTTCCTCATTTGTCATTCATTCAACACATATTATTATGTGCCGGGCACTGCTCTAAGGCACCAGTGGGGGTGGGGGGGCATCACAGGGGACAAAAAAGACAGGGATTCCTGCTTACACTCTCCTAGAGCTGACACTCTAATTGGCGGAGAAAGTGAACAAAACATAACATTTGCTCTACTAGCTGCCAGTAAAAGGCAAAGAAGCAGGGAAGGAGCTAGGCAGGCGTAGGGCTACTGCAGTTACAGGTGGGATAGTTAGGGAAAGCCTTTCTGAGAGGCCGATGTTTGAGTAAGGAGACTTGAATGAGAACAGGGGAAGCACTGTGCATATGTGAAGGTAGAACCACCCAGGCTGAGGGATGTTCCAGGGCAGAGACCATGGGGCCGGAGCTTGTCTGTGAAGGACCAGCAAGGAGGCTGGGGTGGCAGAGGCCGTAAGGGGCCAGAGAAAAGGGGACAGGTTTCAGAGAGTGCTAGTTACAGAGTGGCTTCCCTGGAGGCAGACTCTGAGTTGCAATTTAGGGCTTTTATTTTCATAAGTCAGTTAGTGTTGGGTGATAACATTATGTAAGTTTTGGTGCGCATCATGAAAAACCAGTGTGTGCTTATACTATATGTGTGTGTACATGCATATACATGTACATACACATACATACATATACATACACACACACATACACATACATATATTCTCATTTAAGTATCTTTGCTCAAACATCAGCTTCTGTGTTCCAAGGACCAGGGCCACCACTCCCCTCCTCCCTCTGAACTCACAATCTCGCTCTTAACCCATGTTGTGCCCAGTTGGCTCCTGGCACTTTCCTCCCTTTATTCTCAGTCTCCTCAAACTTTTGAAAGAGATTTGTAGCTTGTAACCTGAAGAAGAGAGGGGCATTGACAAAATGAATTCTGACAAAGATAATTACTTGAATCCTTTGTAGGTCGGCCCTGAGCATGGCTTCACACTGTCAGTTTTTATTTTATTCAAATCCAGAAGTGGAACTTTCCCTTGCAGGTGAGGGAGTGGTGGGAGATGAGAAGGGAATTGAGGCTGCAGGTCAAAGTCCAGGCTGAACTCCTTCCCCTTGCTGTGGGAGATTCTTGGGGTCAGGGCCACAGAACCACATCCTATGGATTCCTTTGGTCTGGGGACCTAGCTAGTCTCTTCGATGGACAGAGAGACAGACAGATATGTGAAAGACTTAGGGGACCACCTCACTGGCATTGCGTGCCAGGCTGGTAATAGCAGCCTTAATGAACACTGAGCTTGTTGATGAAACAGGAGTGGGATTGTCCCTGTGGGCAAGAAGAGGGAGCCACTGGCAAGTGGGGTCACGGTGACCTTGCAGGATCGCACTGTGGCTGGCTCTCCTCTGGGTTCCCTGCCATCACAGCTGACAAAGGCCTCTGGGCCACCACTGCCCTCAAAGCACACCTCTCCTGTCCAAATGCCTTCACTCCAAATTTCCAGTCATTCAGTGTCCTGCACCCCAATACCCAGGCTCGTGCTCTTTCTGGATTAGGAGCCTGGTGCTCTCAGGGTGCTAGGTGTTCCCATAATGCACTGTGTGCCTAAGCCTTTTCCCATTCTGGCCCCTTTTCCCAGAGTGTTCTTCCTTGCAGTCCCAATTTTCACCCTGTGTTAACCATGTCATCCACAAGTTCCTTCCTCCTCTTCAGAATCCTTTGCTCTTTATTTTTATTATTTTTACCAGAGCACTGCCTTATGAGGGTACATGGGAACTGAATCTGAGACTTCAGAGCCTCAGGCATGAGAATCTCTTTGCATAACCATTATGCTATCCACCCTCGCCCCTGAGAAGCCTTCTCAGTGTAGTCTTTAAGCAGCTGCCTCCAAAGAATGAATACTGGCAAATGAGACTAAACATATTTAGCGTCCTCGATCTTGAACAGGAAACCAAACTTTGTCCAGCATTTGTGTTTTTATGTGTTGGAATTTTTGTTTGCGTGGACTGCATGCTATGGGTGTTAGAAGCTCTCTCAGTCCCTGATGGAAGAGTTTTGTACATTTGTTTGGTGAAGAGCATTTGGCCATTCTGTGTGATGCTTACAGTTAGGACCACTTTGACGTAAAGGGTAAAGGAAGGTTATGCGGACCTCCCTCTTAGCAGTTTGACACCTTGAGAAAGATACAGGTGGACAAATAGCC
This sequence comes from Erinaceus europaeus, assembly GCF_950295315.1. Classification (NCBI taxonomy): domain Eukaryota; kingdom Metazoa; phylum Chordata; class Mammalia; order Eulipotyphla; family Erinaceidae; genus Erinaceus; species Erinaceus europaeus. Next base: position 16,357,543 of record NC_080171.1, on the reverse strand, counting down.
AAATTCCCTAAGCTGGACGCCCAAACGTGGCAGTAACTATAGCCCATCAGCCACTCCCATTAGCAAGTCAGTCAAACCAGTGAAGCGGACCCAGATCTCCTCACTCAGGACATTTCTATAGGAACCTACCATTCACAACTAGGCAGAGCTTCTCCTAAATTCTGTTTGGATGCTTTCTTTGGTTAGGGTGTGTGTGTGTGTGTGTGTGTGTGTGTGTGTGTGTGTGTGTGTGTGTGTGTGTTACAACCCAGTGAACCCACCTAAGATGACTTTTTTAAAGTTTAATTTTTTGTATTATCTTTATTTGTTTATTGGATAGGGACAGCCAGAAATTGAGAGGGAAGGGGTGATAGAGAAAGAGAGAGACAGAGAGAACCCTGTAGATCTGCTTCACCATTCTCAAAGCTCTCCTCCCTGCGGGTGGTCTGGGGGCTCAAACCTGGGTCTTTGAACATTAAAACATGTGTGTTCAACCAGGTGCACCACCACCTGGCCCCACCTAGATGACTTTAACCAGATGAGGGAAACAGAGCTCTGAGGTGAACCTAACTGTTGTACCTCCTAGACTCTGTGTCTCATTCTGTAAAGTGAGACGTTATGAACAGTCTCACCTAGAGACCATTCTGGAGACCTGGTGTCTGACTCTACAGCTTTACAGGAGCATCCATGAAAGGCCAGGCATGCCAAAGGCCATAACAGGACCTGAACATTCACCAGATTCCTTCCAAACTACTTACCACCTGCTTAGTTTGGGGCATGGGGCCCAGGTGAGCAGGAGCCAGGTTCTAGATCTGGAGACCTTTCATACTTGTAAGGGATGGGGCTGGGATGCATGGTGAAAGGTGGTAAGTAGGATTGCCAAGAATTTGCTGAACCATCAGAGACTATCCCACAGGAATGTCAGGGAGAGAAAGCCTGCCTCTGACTGCCTTGTGAGAGAGAGAGAGAGAGAGAGAGAGAGAGAGTGTGTGTGTGTGTGTGTGTGTGTGTGTGTGTGTGTCGCACTGAAGTCTGGGTAGGATTTGGAGGAGAGATCCAAGGAGTTGTTTGCTCACTAGCCACTGAGGTCTTGCATAGCTTGCCTCCTCCTCTGTGTCCCTCAGGCCATTTGCATGATATTTATAGAAACTGTTCCTTGGAGCAGGATGACGGAGACAAGCACAACCTGGTCAGGAATCATTCCAAAGCAGGGCACAGAAAATCACTTGTTGCTCAGGTGAAAAATGGGAATTATGGGGCCGGTCAAGTGCACATAGTACGAAGCACAAAAACCCATACAAAGATCCGGGTTCAAACCCCCGCTTTCCTCCCTCCCCCACTAGCAGGAGGGACGCCTCACAGGTGGTAAAACAGGTTTGCAGGTGTCTGTCTTTCTCTCTCCCTTTCTCCCCTCCCCTCTCAGTTTTTCTCTGTCCTATCCAGTAGAAAATGGAAAAAAAAAATGGCTGCCGGGAGTGGTGGATTGGTAGTGCCAGCACCAAGCCCCAGCAATAACCCTGGAGGCAAAAAAAAAAAAAAAAGACACTATGAAGATACTAAACCAGCAGGTACCAGTGACATAAAGGACATGTGGGTCTCCCAGGACTTGGGAAGCTTCAGGGCCCCCTTGTTCCACTCTCCGCCAGCACTTCTGTTTGGTTTCTTAGCTTGCATCTCCTGGGCTTCCGTTTCATTCTGCTGGCTTCATGGACCAGTTTTTTCTGCTCCCACACATGACCCATCAAAGCCTCCACAAAACATTAGTTTCTATTCTGGAACTTTTCTTATTTTAGTACATCTTTCTCTCTTTCTTTATTTTTTATTGAACACACAGAGAGAGAGAAATTGAGAGGGGATGGAGCATATAGAGAGGGAATAGATCTGCTTCACCACTTGTGAAGCTTTTCCCCTGCAGTTGGGAGTCAAGGGCTTGAATCTGGGTCCTTGTGCACTGTCATGTGTGTGCTTAGCCAGGTGCACCACTGCTTGGGTCGAGAAACATATTTAAAAAAAATTATTTATTTATTCCCTTTTGTTGCCCTTGTTGTTTCTTTTTATTGTTGTAGTTACTATTGTTTTGTCGTTGTTGGATAGGACAGAGAGAAATGGAGAGAGGAGGGGAAGACAGAGAGGGTGAGAGAAAGATAGACACCTGCAGACCTGCTTCACCGCCTGTGAAGTGACTCACCTGCAGGTGGGGAGCCGGGGGCTCGAACCGGGATCCTTACTCCGGTCCTTGTGCCTTATGCCACATGCACTTAACCCACTGCGCTGCCGTCCAACTCCCCGAGAAACATATTTTTTAACTTCTAAATGAAACAGCAAGAGTAGGCGCTCATTCATTAGAGTGTGCATGTCACCGTGCGCAAAGGCCACCGGCCCCACCACGAACACCGTGCGGCGTGGCTGCTGAGGTCTGAGTGTACATGGTGAGTGTGCTGGTCTATTGACATATGGTGGCAGGAGATCCCATTCTTGAGTAGCTCAAAGAAGAGCAGAGGCAAAGTTCTTCATTAAATACTTACAAAAAAAAAAATAAATAAACCTCTGAAGTTCATAGATGGGCAGTTGAGGCATAGGGGAAAAATCAATAGCTTGGTCAAGGTCACAGAGATACTGGGTTCCCAGGAAATGGATGGGATAGTCTGACTCCAGATTCAGGGGGAACTATTCTGCTCTGCTGCTCCCACAGGAAACCTACCTCTGGGCAATTCTAAGATTTCGTCTAGAGCAGGTAAGTATGTTCCTGCTCGACTTGGTTACGTTTATTCATAGCTTAGGTTAATAATTAATTAAACTGCTAGGAAAGCTTACATGGAGTGTATTCCTTTGTGCTTCTATTTGTGGGTGCGTGTGCCTCCAGACACTATGCATTCAATTATTTATGCATTTTACATGTAAACACAGAACATGCTTTTAAATAGCAAAGCTTGGAGTACAAAGAATCAAAAGAACCTTCTTTGGGGACTTAGAGATCCATAGGAGAGACATGAAGTGGACGGAATACCTGCTCTACAGATCTAAAATGACTGAGTGTCTTAGGGGTGGGGGGCAGAAATAGAGTAGAGAAGCCGCTGGACCAATTAGGATGTCCAAGAATTCTTGGGGTAGGGGAGCTACGAAGTTGAACTTTGAGGACCAGGCAGCATTTGCACATGGCCTCGTGTCTCAGCATTTGCACATGGCCTCGTGTCTCCGTCTCCTTCTTGGTTTTCAAGATCCTCTGGTAGTGTGCTGACCTGACAAGTTATAACTGAGAGGATGACCTTTCATGGGGAATCCAGAACTCAAGTGACCCTTTGTCCAGCTCCCTCCAGTGCTGAGTCCTTCTGTTGTGAGGGGCTGGCATGTTGGTGAGAAGCAGGCTGGTCCGGCTCCTCCTTCCCGCTGCACACACTGACCTCCTTCAGAGTAAGAGTAAGAGCTCCCTGCCAGGATCCAGCCTTTAAGGCAGGCCTTCCCCATACTCTGGGTGCTTGGATTCCTCAGACGCCAGCTCCTGGGGCATGTCCAGCAAGACTTGCAAGCTCAGATCCCCATAGGCCTGCTTGTTAATGAGTTCTGCAAAAACTAGGTCTGTCTGTAATCGAAATGGGAGTACAAGGCTCACATGGTTTCTGAATTAATTCGGTCCTGCTAGAAAAGGAGCAGGGCAGTTTCTGCTGTTGCTCTTGCAGGAACCTTGGAGGGGACCTTCATACCACTGTTTCCATTTTGAGACCCGTTGCTTTTTTGCCACTTCAGCACAATCTGGAAGACATTCTCTACATTTATTAATCCTGTCTCCTGCTGCCAGACTGTGGCAGTGGTTACCAGTGCCCTCTGCTTGCCTCAAGCCCCTTCTGCCAATGAAGTAGTTGTCGAATGGGCAGAGAGCTATTTACCATGGCCCCAGGCTCTTCTTTTTAAAAAATATTTTATTTATTTATTTATTAATGAAAGATAGATACCAGCGTACTGCTCAGCTCTGGCTTATGGCAGTGCTGGGGACTGAACATGGGACCTCAGAGCCTCAGGCATAAAAGTCTCTTTGCATAACAATTACGCTATCTCTTTAGCTCTCCCTTTATTTATTAATATAAATATTTTATTTTATTTTTGATAGAGACAGAGAGAAATTGAGAGGAAAGGGGGAGATAGGGAGGGAGAAAGAGAGACACCTGCAGTGCTGCTTTTCCGCTCATGAATCTTCCCCCCTGCAGGTGGGAACTGGGGGCTTGGACCTGGGTCCTTGTACATTATAGCAAGTACGCCAACTCCTGATCCCACTTAATTCCTTAATTTCCTTCCAGATGGGGACAGGTGGCTATAAAATAAATGAAGCTGGAATTATAATTGCAAGAGTACAGGTTTATACTTAATGAGGAAATTGGATGCAGCTAGAAAGTTTGTCCAAGTTCCTGTGGGTGTGCTCTCTGAGAGACCCAGCTCACTGCTCCTACCAGTCCTTGGCCTGACCGCCTTTTGGACAGGAGTCGGAGAGATCAAAACTTCCCCTCTCCTTGGGGTGTTGCAGAATCCTGAGGGGAGCTCATGGCAGCCTTGCAAGGGCTCAGCTACCTCTATCACGATACCCACTGACCCCTGCATAATTGTGCAGAGACTTGAAACCCATCTTTTGGATCTATCTTTACTCATGCACCATCTCTTCCAGGATGCTTTCCTTGATTCGCTTTTCTCTGTGCTCCCTCCAAACACGGTTGATGTCCTCATTCCACTGTGCCCTTCTGCCTTAGGAACCTCTCTCAAGTTCAACAGCCAGTGGAGGCTTTGGTGATATGATCTGGAGGATGCTTTTTACTTCCTTTGCTTGCCTGCTATGTGAAACCTTGCACAGGTTCCTTGGGCTCTCATTCCCCAGCAATTTTACCTGCAACACGGGGATAATCAGCTTCACCTGTTGTGAGGGGATCTAAGTGATCTAGCCCCTTTCTCTGTGCCTTGCAGTCTGTGTGTAGTTGCTAGCTGTGTCTTCCTTGCTGTTGCCACCTCTATCACCCTCAGTTTCTTTGTCTCTAAAATGATGATGATAGCCATCAGTCCCTCTCTCTCTCTCTCTTTTAGTTTTACTAATGACAACTTTTTTTTTTTTTGCCTCCAGGATTATTGCTGGGGCTCAGTGCCTGCACTATAAATTCACTGCTCTTGTGCCATTGTTTTTTTTTTAATTTTTCTTTTTGGATAAGACAGAAATTGAGAGGGGAGGGGAAGATAGAGAATCAGAGAGACAGAGAGAAACATGCAGACCTGCTTCACCACTTGTGAAGCGAACCCCCTGCAGGTGGGGAGCCAGGGGATCAAACCGGGATCCTTGTGTGGGTCCTTGAACTTTGAACTATGTGCACTTAACCTGGTGCACTACCGTCCGGCCCCCATGACTATTAATATTAATCCACAAAATGATAAGATAACAGGGGTACAATTCCACATCATTCCCATGACTATAGTTCTGTGTCCTATTCCCTCCATTGGAAGCTACAGTAGTTCACCTGAGGTCACAGATATGGGTTGACTATTATTTCTCTATCTGTCTCAGCCCCTATCCCATAATTCACTTGTTGAGTGGATAAAGTGGACCATGGCATGTAAAGTGCTTAGCATTGGCCTGGCACAGAATCAACATCCCCAAAGAGTAGCTGTTATGACTGCCATTGTCACTGCTAAACCTGGGGTGGCAATTTCAGCCTATCTTCCTAGTGGCCTGCGAGTGTTAAGCATAGAAAGCAAAGGGAAATGCCTCCATCCTCAGCTGGAAAGCACTGTGCAAAGCATAATGCTTGTTCATGTTACCCTTTGTCACTCAGGAGTGATTAAGACATGATACAGATGATCAGAGGATCGACCTGGGAATGTGCCCTAGGAGTCCCTGTGCCTCTCTGGCTGTTAGTCCTCCTTAACTTCCCAGCTTGCCAGAGGCAAGTGAGCTGGAGATGACAGACGCCTGTGTACTGACTGATTGCCAGGAACTTAACCCTCAAGGAAAGAAAATCCATGGCTTCCAGCTCACCTGCAGCCAGAAGCGATTGTGAGTGAGTCAAGGTCAATGGCTGGGGGGATGCGAGAGAACGGTGGGCATTTGCTGTGGCTGCCTGGCTTGGCCTGTGGTGAAGCAGCAGGAATGTGGAAGCTGTGTCCTCCCTATGTTTGTATTTATGCCCATGTCTGTCTCTGTCTCTCATAGGGTTTCTCAAGTACCACTTGACATGGGCCAGCCTGGGTCCTGTTGGGCTTCCTCCAGAACATATATGCTCAGTTTTTACCCCATGGCATGACCCCGTGGGTATGAGTGAGGATGAGTAAAGCTATGCTATGACCGCCACCCACCCACACAAGTGCTCCTTACTGTAGAAGCAGTTCTAGTGGGATTTTCTTTTTTCTTTTTATTATTGCTTTAATAATGACTGACTAGATTGTGGGATAAGAGGGGTGTACAATTCAATTCCCACCACCAGAGTTCCATATCCCCTCCCCACCATTAGAAGTTTCTCTATTCTTTATCCCTCTGGGAGTATGGAACAAAGATCTTTATGGGGTGGGAGGTCTGGCTTCTGTAATTGCTTCTCCACTGGACATGGACATTGACAGGTCAATCCATATCCCTAGCCTGTTCTTATCTTTCCCTAATGGGGCACGGCTCTGGGGAGGTGAGGTTCTAGGACACATCAGTGGGGTCATCTGCCCAGGGAAGTCAGGTTGGCGTCATGGTAGCATCTGCAACTTGGTGGCTGAAAAGCATTAAGATGTAAAGCAGAACAAATTGTTTAATAATCAGGAATGTAAAGGTAAGAGTATAGCAGATGAAATGTGGGGTCTTAATGTTGGAAGAAGCTAGGAAGTCTATTTTAGGTATATTCCAAGGGGCCCATGACTTTATTAATTTTTGCCTGAGCCTGACAGCTAACATGTAGGTGGGCTAAGAGTATTATCTGGGGAAATGGTGTCAGAGTTGAGGATAGGACTAGAAAGCTGGACCAGGGCAGAGAGAAACTCCCAAATATGGAAAAAGTATGTAAATACTGCTCACTGTTAACCTAGTGGGCTTTTCTTAACTGTTTTTTCCTCATGTCCCTTCCAGCCTAAGAGTGGTGATGACTCCCTCCATCTGCACTACTCCAGTCTTTAGGTTCATGATTAGTCAACAACTTGTTTGGCTTTATATGTTAACTCTCTTTTCAGCCATCAGGTTCCAGATGCTAGCATGCTGCCAACCAGACTTCCTTGGACAGACAATCCCACCAATGTGTCCTGGAGCTCCAATTCCCCAGAACCCCACTCCACTGGGGAAAGAGAGAGGCAGGCTGGGAGTATGGATTGACCTGTCAACGCCCATGTTCAGTGGGGAAGCAATTATGGAAGCCAGACTTTCCACCTTCTGCATCCCACAATGACCTTGGGTCCATATTCCTAGAAGGATAAAGAATAGGAAAGCTGTCAGGGGAGGGGATGAGATACGGAGTTCTGGTGGTGGGAATTGTGTGGAGTTGTACCCCTCTTATCCTATGGTTTTGTCAATGTTTCCTTTTTATAAATAAATAAAAAATAAGTTAAAAAATTTAAAAAAAGAAAACTCCCAGTTTCCACTTCTTGCTGGCTTTTCCTACCCCTGGACACACCTTAGTAAGCAATCGGGGCCCTTTCCTCAGGGCTACAATGATCCCAGTTGACTTGAAGCAGCTTGATGAGTCTCTTGACCTTTCTCCATGGGATTTAGGGGATGAGGAACATCCCAGATTCCATGGCTTGTGGGATGGAAGCAAAAGCACAGGGACAGAGTGGGGTGAGTGTGATGAGGTCTAGTTTGGTTGGTTTTCTTTTTGTTTGTTTGTTTGTTTTAAAGATTTTATTTATTTATGAGAACGATAGGAGGAGAGAGAAAGAATCAGACATCACTCTGGCACATGGGCTGCTGGGGATCGAACTCGGGACCCCATGCTTGGGAGTCCAAAGCTTTATTACTGCGCCACCTCCTGGACCACTGGTTTGGTTGCTTTTATTAATCTTTTTAAGTTGTTTACTTATTTATTGGATAGAGAAAGAAAGAAATTGGGAAGGTTGGAGGAGACTGAGAGGGAGGAAGAGAGAGAGAGAGAGATTGAACAGCAACACTACTTCTCTGCTTGTAAAGCTTTCCTCCTGCAGGTGGGGACCAGGGACTTGAACCCAGGTCCTTGCACATTGCAACATCTGTTGTACAACTACCTGGTCCCAGATTTTATTTTTAACAAGACTTGGCCACATCCTTATGAAAGACTGTTTGAGATGAGTTGAATTCTACAAACAGGGGCAGGAGAGCCTCAGGGCATCAGTCCCAGTGGCCCACAGATACTTGGTGCTTATTGCTGTCATCTGCTGGTATCACCTTAGACTGCAGTCCCCAAAGCCCTTAGGTCAGACTCCACTCACACCCCAGGGGAGGGCAGTGGGTGGGAGCTGGTGAAGAGACTTGAGAAGTTTAGCTGGCTCGAGCTGATTTGAAAGTCTTTTGGGTGCACCCCTGGTTTCCATCAGAAACTAGAAGGTTTCACCTGCCCATATTGGAGGAAAGTCAGACTTAAAAGGACTGTAGAAAATAGCGTTTTGTTCTATTTTTTTTTTTCAAAATGTGCAGCAAGTAATCAAGAACATTTCTCTTGAGTCTAGTGCTATTTCCTCTTCAGTTCACTGCCCCTCAAGCCAAATACCAAGTCTGCTTTAATGAATATAGAAAACTCACTTGTCATTAGCTGGACAAAAGCTAATGGACTGGAGTCCTTGAGGACGGTGGGTGTCTTAAGGAAATTAAACACTCTCCTTGCAATCTTGAAGTCTATGTTAAATTGTTTATCAAACCTTTCCTGCCCAGGTAGTATTAAAGTGAAATTTCCCAAGTTCTGACCATTAGCTCAGGAAATTTTATTGGACTCAAGACAGAAAGAAGGTGGTAATTTCAAAATGACTTTGTTGTGAAGAGAAGGAAGGAAAAAGCCATATTGGGGTCTGGAGAAGGAACCATAAATATGCTTCACCTCTGGTGTCATTCTTACCTTTACCCATGGCAGACGTTACTGATCAATCACAGACTCTTTCCTATTAACTCAAAACAAAAGCTCCTTGCCAACCACGGCCTAGGGCAAATGGATCTCTGTGTTTTGGGTTATCAGGAAAGAAGATGTCTGGCAGGGTAGAGGAATGAACTCTGGGCTGGGCAAGGCTGTGGATTCTACCTTCCCTTGTGACCATGGTAGTTCCCCTGTCAGGTAAATATTCATGTGACCTCTCCTTTTAAGCCTGGTTCCCCTTTTGCTCAAACAGGGAATCGTGGGGCTTTGTGAGTACGGTCAAGGTCAAAGCTAAAGGACCTTGCAGGACCAGAGGAGTGCTGCCCACCCAACTGATGTTCATAGTTGCCCTGGGTATTGCCACATAGAAATGAGCTTTCTGAGGAGACCCTGCTTCAATGCTGCCTCCTTCTGGTATAAGAAGTGAAGATTATATGTATGTGTGTATATATTCAGAACAGGTCAGGTGTTAGCTTAGTGTTTCACCCCTGAACTCCCTAGGGGAGAGAGTTCCTGTCTGGATACCTACTGACAGCCACTCTAGAAACAGTCTAGCTGCTCCTCTTAGGCCCTCAGCTGCTAAGGAACTCCACAAACTATGTGAGGAAGGTCACGGCTTCAGAATAGCACGTGACCCAAACCAGGCCCCTAGTAGCTCCCCTGCCTCCAAAGGCCACCTCTCCCTCTTCTCTTAGCCAGCTGTGATAAGATTGTGAATCTGTGTATCCAATCCATAGAGAACAGGGTAGTTTCAAACAGTTTTAGGGAATAAATACTTGGTTGTTGTCTCTAGCTGATTCGTGCCAACATGGTGGACCCAAGTTGCGCCAGTGCCCGATTCTGCGGAATCTCATAAACTGCCTCCCTTCCTGCCTTTCTCAAGTTTCCTGAGTTTGTTCTTGGGGTGAACACGTAAATTTATTTCTAATAATGGAGCTGTGCATGTCCCAGTCCCATATGTAACAAAACTGTACTCACCATGGGGGAGCAGATACAACCACAGTGACTTGGGAAGAATGTCTTGGATCAGATAAGTAACCCCATAGAGCATGGGGTGGATCGAGGTGAAGGGGACATTGTCCAAAGTAGCAGTGATTCAGTGTTCATGAGTCCATTCATAAATGATTTCTGCCAGAGCCTGAGCTGGGTGCTGGGGACTCACTCTCAGCTCAAGCTGGGACTGGCTAACACATTCAATGGCCCGGTAGTCTCATGAGTGAAGTCCTCTTACAGAGACTTCGGAGAGAATCTGGCTTCAGAGAGAGGTCCACTGCCTGTCTATCTGTGGACCGACTACTTCACTTCTCTCATTTTCCTCATTTGTGAAAAGAGTTAATATACTTCTCAGAGGGTTTTCATTGGAATCATATGAAATTATACATTAAAAAAAAACAAACACTTGTCACATGGCCAGCACCCAGAGGACATCAGCTGATCACTGGGTAACAGTACCCATACTGGCTCAGCAAATGCTTAACAGAAATGGAATTCTATGTAAGTAACCAAAAGAAGAGCTTTCAGAGTGCCGGAAGCATTTCTATATTTGCACAGGGAGAAAACAAATATTATTTGCCCTAAAATTGTGAGAAGCATGTTAAAGGCTCAGAATGAGGCCATTGAAAATTGAATAACTTCACTTGCAGACACTGCATCAATTTCATTCAATTTGTAAGCACTTGTCTCTGTATTCAGGAGGAAAAATGAATTCAGTTCAGTCAATCAGTCTGTTTCTGCATGGTTGGGGTGGGTGAGGTTGTGGTGGGGGCTCCCCTTTTGCAAAGGCCCCAGAGGCTCAGTGCAACTTGCCTTGCAGTGCCATAGTGATTGGAACTGGGTTGTTTTTGCAGTGGGTTAGAATATATGCTATAATATTGCCATGGTCTTAAAAAAAAAGATGTATTTATTTCAATGAGAGAGACAGAGGCTGACTCCAGAGCACTATTGAACTGTGGCTTCAGATGGTGCCAGGGATCAAAGCTGGCACCTTTGGGCCCCCAAGCAACAAAGGCTGTTACACTGCCACTGTGATTTCTCCCAAGTCCTGCCTTGCTATTTTTCTGTAAATCTAAACTGGGCACCTGCAAAGAGCAGATCTGAGGACATGTCTCAACCCTGTATTGGGGAGTATTTGCACAGGGTCAGCGAGAGCCAGTGGCTACTCCTGTCCACGACCAATGACTTGGGAGGGACACATAGGCAGCACGGTGGCATTTCTGGACGGAAGAAGCAAGGACCAAAGGCAGGGAAACTCCAGGAAGCAGCTGCTATTTTCTTGGCCCTTCTTCCTTCATTTAACCTGAATTGTCTCTGGTAATGGTCAAGGACAGAAAGATGGGGTTTTTTTTTTTGGGGGGGGCGGGGGTGTGTGCATGATATGGTTATTGATGTGATATGATTATCCCCAATGATTACATTACCGTTCCTGTCCTGGTCCATAGGAAAGGTCTGAAACCAGAAACTAGAAAGGAAAAGAGACTATTTAGGATGCTTAAACATACAGATTGTTTTAAATGATGTCACATGTCTCTTTTCTATCATCTTTCTCCTTCCTCTCCCCTTTTCCAAACATGCTGGTTCATCTGAAGTTCCACTGGGACCCTTGAAGGCAGGATTTTCCTCACGAGATGCTTCTACAAATTGAATGTTCGGGTACAGCAGTTGCTGTGAAGGGCACGGAAAAGTGGAAGTGCCGTACATTTGCCCGATTCATGGCTGCTGGCTGCTGTACAGCAGTGGACGGGTAAGGACGCTTAGAGGAGGCCAGGCTGGAAGTGGTGTCCTGCTCTTCCTCCTTGATGAAAAGAAAATAGAATGGGGGCAGGAGTGGGGTGGGGGGAGGCTGGTGAGGGAATCCCATCTGTAGGCGTTTGTGCTCAGTGAAGAAGACAAGCCCAGGCTCAGCCCTGCCAGCCCCGGCCCCCACCTTCCCCACGATGGAACAAGCTTTGATTGCGTTCATGTTGACTATTCTCCTGCCACAGGCCCGTGGGGACAGATTCTAGGGAAGATGACAGATAGGCCTTGGAGTGGGAACGCAGATGATGTTTCAAAGCACAGCACCAGGGGAGAACCAGTTTGGGGCTTAGAGACCAGAGCACGTTTTTATTTGTTTTTGTTTGTTCCAGCCGGCTCGGCTCTTGTTTGGGGGAGGCAGAAGGGGTATTGCAAAAAGCCTTTTTTGGTCCAGTTTTGGGAGCTTGGGCCTTGGGTGGGATCTGTTCAGCATTCTCTGTCTACTGCAATGTCAAAAGTCCTCCCTCTAGGTCAGGTCTTGGGGGGAGCCTGGGGATGCAGAGAGAAGTCAGATGTGGTCCCTACCCTAGGAAGACTGGTCTGCGGGGACACAGTGTATGCGTGCACAAGGGTGATGCGGTGAAACTCCTGCCATGGAGAAGGAACAAAGAGGAACAACTGATGTGTGTGTGTGTATGTGGGGGGGGGGGGGTGTGTGGCTGGGAGCAGAAGACAGGAAGGGCAAGGGAGGGGCCTGCATGTCTGCCCAGGAAGTGAAGGTGCCCTGTCCAAGGGTACCGGGGGAGGGAGGGAATACAGGAGTGAAAACCAGAAAGGAATCAAGGACTGCTTTGTGGTGGATCCTGAGTGCAAGGTCTTTCTCCTGAGGGCAACTGGGAGACAGGAAATGATCTTAATAAAAGGAGCAACCCATGAGGTTAGAGTTTCAGGGGAGGTGCCCCTGAGAATGAGAAGAAGGGCAGTGAGGGTAACCTGATAGTCAAGGGACTGCAAGAGGAGACGTCTTTCTCTTCCACCCCTGGCCTTGGATCCCTGACTATCTTTGTGGAAAAAAAAAAAAAAAAACCATGGGAAAGCCCATGAGTATTAGGAAAAGATGGACAAGATGGATAGATGTGTTAAGTTGAGTGGAAAGAGAAAATGAGATAAGGAGAGCTGAACAGAAGGGTGGCCAGAAGGCAGGAAGAAAGAGGAAGAGCTCACCACAAAGTGGCAGCAACTGTCACACTCAGCTGAGGTCTTCTGAGAATCAAAGGGGCTTTCTGTGTAGTTAGTAGCTAAGGCTGAGCATGTGGGGAGAGTGAAGGAAAAAACTAACAGTTTTAGATTCTATAAAACTTTGGTGGTGGGAATGGTGTTGATGTATCAAAAAAATAAAAATAAATAAATATAAAACTTGCTTCCTTTTTTGCTGGGGGTGGGGAAGGTTGGGTCAGAACCTAACATGCCAATATCTGCTTCTGTAAGCCAAAAGCTTGCTTCTGCCCAGCTATTTAGGTATGTAAGGGGTGGTGAAACTTTGTTCTTGGCCGAAAGCTGCCAGAATGATTTAGACTTTTGGACTGCATAAAGTTTCCTCTCTCCTTCATCCAATCCTGGCTCCAATTCTCCTCAATTTTCTAATGGGATGGATTCCTATGTTGGTTTCCCTAACATGAGCAGGGAAGTACTTCCTACTCAACAGAGTAGAGTGGGGGCAGTTTTTACCCTTAGAGTTTATTTTATCCTGTCTATGGGCTCAGATGGGGAAGGTCCTGAGGCAGAGAACCAGGGAGACCGGGAGAAAGGAGACAGAGAGCTAATGGAGTGGAGGGAGCTTGAGCTGCCTTTCAACCAACTCCAGCTCCTCAGCTGTGTAACATCAAGCATACTAATAACATAATTATTATAATTAATATGCAGGTGAACTCTTCTGTATCTGTAAGGATAGTCTAGGCTGTGCTGCAGTAACAAACAGCTCTGAAATCTAAGCGGTATTATTATTCTATACTGTTATCTTCTGTCATCACTCCAGGCCAACCTTTTCAGATAGAGAGAATGAGACAGAGGGAAGCTTCCTCCCATGCAGCAGGGGTCGAGCTCAAGTCTAGGTCATGCACACAGCAGAGCAGGCGCCTCTCAGATGACCGCTCTGGTTGACTCTCCACGTGGCTCTATGTAACAGAGTTTTGTTTTGTTTTGTTTTGTTCCCTCACCTTTATTAAAGGTTAGCTAGAGAATTTCTTAATAGAAATTCCAGGACCCAGGCTTCTTTCTTTCTTTTTTTTTTTTAAAAAACATTTTTAAAGTATTTTATTTATTTTTATTTTTGAGAGAGATGCAGAGAGAGAAAGACACAGAGCACTGCTCAGCTCTGGCTTATGGTGGTTCGGGGGATTGAACCTGGGACTTCAGAGCCTCAGTCACGAGAGTCTCTTTGCATAACCATTATGCTATCTACCCCCATTTTATTTCTTTTTGTAACTACTTCTGCAATGACTGAGACAATGTGGTAGAGACAGAGTGGTGACTGGCTTATTGGTTCTTTTTTTTAAAATAGTTTTTTGTATATTTGTTTATTTATTTATTTTCCCTTTTGTTGTCCTTGTTGTTGTCGTTGTTGTTATTGTTGCCACTGATGTTGTTGTAATTGGATAGGACAGAGAGAAATGGAGAGAAGAGGGGGGCTGGGCAGTGGTGCATTCAATTAAACGCATAGTACTGAGTGTAAGGACCAGAGCGAGAATTGGGTTCCCCATTTGCAGGGTGTGCAGCTTCACAAGCAGCAATGCAGGTCTGTAGATATCTAATTTTTTTTCTCTCTCTCTCTCTGTCTCCCCTCCTCTCTCTATTTCTCTCTGTCCTATCCATTAAAATGGGGAGATAAAAAAAGGCCACCAGGTGCTATGGATTTGTAGTGCTGGCACTGAACCCAAGGGATAACCCTGGAGGCAGAGAGAGAGAGAGAGAGAGAGGTGAGAATCAGAAGTGTTAACAGGCTACATACACACAGCAAGTCTCGATGTCCTAATCTGTAAAATGGGACTAAAATTACCAGTCTCAGAAGAACATTGTGATCTAATGAGAGGAAGCACGCAGAGGTCTAGGAGCAATAAAGTCAGTCACATGTAAACAACAACAGCCCACCCTCCCCTCCCTCATTGCCCCCAGATAAAAAGGTGTGGGCTAGACGGGGATCAAATGAAACTTCTGTTGCTCTGGGGGTTTCCTAACTAGCAGGGAGGTCTTACAGGGACAGCTGCTGAGTCTGAATTGCTGCACCCAGAGTCTGGCCTAGCTTGTGCCCCCAGGACTCCCCTGTGCTCCTGGAATTCCTGCTTTTGAAAGGCTTTCCTGGTGGCCTAGAGGCTCAGGGCTGAGCTGGGACGTTCTCACAGGCAGCCTCAAGCCTCCTCCACTCCAGGTCTCCATTTCAAACATCAACCTGAAATGCCTCTTGCTTTTCTAGCTCTGTGGAAATAGCATTTCTATTTCCAAGAATCAGTTCCCATTCATCACCATGAAGTACAATACCTGGGGGAAACAGAAACTGAGACTTTGTGAGTCTCCAAAGACAAAGATGTGTCGGCGTGAGTTGAGTAATTAGAGCCATTTTCTGCACACATGCCTAATCTTTATTTAAGACATTTCACTCAGGTACACATCTAAGTTATTCAAAAGTCAGTTCGATTTGAGACAAGAGTATCATCAAACCCTCTCTCTTGTCTGTCTGACAACAGCTGAATAGGCACCAGTAACCAGAGCTGCAGTACTTACTGAGGCCACGTGTACTCAGCAACTGCTCTCACGCTTTAGGTGAAGTAACTCGTTTAATTTGCATAACAACCCCAAATTGTGCCCTGTGGCTGAGCTGAGAAACGCAGAGGACTCCCCAGCTGTCTCCATTTGCAGGGGTCTTAGGGAATGTTTTAGGGAAGGTGGTGAGTAGATGAAGAGCACTGGTCTGTGAGCCTGAGGATCAGGATCGAATGTGACCCACGTGCCTATGAGCTCTTTCTGCGCCGAGCGCTGAGTGCCGACCTAAATGGCTTGCTGGTTGCAGCTCACTGATCCTCTTAGCCGCCCTGTGAGGTCGATGCTCCTATTCCCATTTCACAGGTGCACTCACTGAGCTCTCTCAACGCAACACTAGGAACAAGGTGGTAGAATCAGCTTCTCTCTCTCTCTCTTCTAATCTTTATTTATTGGCTAGAGACCACCAGAAATCAAGAGGGAAGGAGAGAGAGAGAGAGAGAGAGAGAGACCTGCAGCCCTGCTTCACCACTTGCAAAGCTTTCTCCCTGCAGGTAGGGGCAAGGGGACTTGGGACTCAAACCTGGGTCCTTGCACATTGTAACATAAACTCTCAAGCAGGTGTGCCACCACCTGGCCCCAGTAGAATGGGCTCTTAACTATTGTTCCATACTGTCTCTGGGGGCCTGGCAATCACCAAATCTTAAGCTACTGTAGGAACTGTTCTGTGGAACATAATGACAGAATGCTTCTTACTAACAATGAATTTTTCCCTCTTAAATATTTTTATTAGTGTTTTAATATTGATTTACAAAATTATGAGAGAACAGGGGTATAATTCCACACCCACCCCACTACCAGAAGTTCTGTATCTCCATATCTTCCATTGGAAACTGCAGTAGTTCTCCCAAGGTCACACATATAGGGTGACTATTATTTTTATAACCATCAATATTTATATATACTTGTCCTTTTCTTTTTCCCTGTGGTCCTGCCTTCTCTTCCTTTCCACACCACACCCACACCTATCACTATTCCAAATGTCCTTCCTTTTTTCCTCTTCTCTCTCTGGGTCCTAATGGAATTGGAGTTCAAAACCTCTGGTCATCTTCTCATGAAATTTCTCCCCCTCTGGGTATATGAACCAAAATTCCTTTTTTAAATTTTCTATTAGTGATTTAATAATGGTGAACAAGATTGTAAGATAACAGGGGTGCAATTCCACACAGTTCCCACCACCAGAGTTCTGAGTCCCATCCCCTCCAAATATATAACCTCTTCCTCCTTAAAAACTGGGAAGACATGGTGAGGCTACATGGGAGGCAAATAGGAAGACACAGAATATTTCACCAGTTCATGGGTGTCATCAAATTAAGCAAATAAGCAAAGCTGCTCAGCACACGACAAAGATGTGAATGGTTGTCATTACCTGGATGACCGGTTCACTTGACAGACTCTAAGTAGAATACTTTTCATTTATCTAATCCACATCTTAATGGATTGAAAAATTAATATATTTATTTATCATTGGATAGAGACAGAAAAAAATCAAGAGGGGAGGGGAAGATAGAGAGGGAAAGAGACAGAGAGACACCTGCAGCCCTGCTTCATGAAGCTTTCCCCTGCAGGTGGGGACCAGGGGTTTGAATCTGGGCCCTTGAGTACCACCGTGTGAATGCTTAACCAGGTGTGCCACTGCCTGGCCCACCCAAATTAAAAAAAAATTTTTTAAATAAATTGTTTATACTTATTTATTTCCCTTTTTGTTGCCCTTGTTGTTTTTTTATTGTTGTAGTTATTACTGTTATTGTTATTTATATTGTTGTTGTTGGATAGGACAGTGAGAAATGGAGAGAGGAGGGGAAGACAGAGAGGGGGAGAGAAAGACAGACACCTGCAGATCTGCTTCACCACCTGTGAAGCGACTCCCCTGCAGGTGGGGAGCTGGGGTCTCGAACCGGGATCCTTACGCTGGTCCTCGCTCTTTGCGCCACCTGTGCTTAACCCACTGCGCTACTGTTTGACTCTCTCTAAATTTTTTATTGGTGATTTTATATTGATTTACAAAAGTATAAAATAACAGGGTATAATTCCAACCCTTTCCAGCCACCAGAGTTCTGCATCCCAATTCCCTCCATTGGAAACTGCATTTGTTCTCTCAATGTCACAGGTACGGGCTGACTATGATTTCTGTATCTATCTATGTCCATATCTCTATACCTGTCCATTTCCCCATGGTCCTTCCTTCTCTTGCTTTCTAAGTCACACATACTACTTGTGAGTGTCCTTCCTCCCTGCCCCTCTTCTTTCTCTGGATCCTGATGGAGTTCAGAGCCCACTGGTCATCTTCCCCTAACATATCCTTCTGGGCATATGGACCAAAATTATTTTGGGGGTGCAGAAGGTGGGAGTTCTGACTTCTGTAATCGCTTTTCCACTAAACATGGGCATTGGCAGGTCCATAACCCCAGTCTGTTTCTACCTTCCCTAGTGTTAATAGATTTTTAAAATAGATTTATGAATTTACCTAAAAATTAAAGTAATACTGAATTTGGCTGTTTTTCTTGATGTCTGCAGAGCTTTGTCCCAGAGGGAAGCCATTTGCAGAAGAGAGTGGAGGTGGGTAGGAGTATCATTCATTGGGTGGGAGGCAGGCAGGGGCCCAGGCATCTGGAGAGGGCGGTTAAACTGCAGCAGAGGGACAGAAGCCAAGTAGAAGTCATGCTATAAAAGGCTCAGAGGCCTCTGGAGGCTGAGGTCTTGGGCAAGGGGGAAGGAATCTGTCAGAGGCAAAGAAGTGGGGCAAAGGGGAATGGTATGGAAGAGATGGAGCCCCTGCCTCAACTTCTGGGTTTTGTCTGGTTTCCCTGGGGAAGGAGGCAGTGACAAATGGATGAATATAAGGTCTAGGTTCAGAGCCAAGAAGCTGGCAGTGATTAATGAGCAAAGGACTTGGCACAGGGGTTCCAGGAGCTTCTGGTAACAGGTCCAGAACTGTGCTGGTAGGCAACCCCCTCATTCTCCAGCTCTTGGTTCTTCTGTAGAATGTGCAGGGCCAGGGTTCTAGTTCCAATACTGCCCCTGACTCTGCGCTGCCTTGCTTATAGCCTTCCCCTCCCTGGTGTCAATTTCTTATCCCCACAGCACAGTCTAAAATTGTCTCAGAGCTGTCCAGTTCTGAGACACAATGGGAACAGCTTGCAAACATTGTCTTCCCCTTTGCAAAGGACTATCAGGGAGGTTAAACCAATGCTGAACCTCTCTTTTCTGCACAAGAAGGGAGGATTTCTGTGAACTGGAGTTTTTGATTTACAGTCCCAAGAGCAAAGAGGTGCAGGAGGGAGTAATAAGCTTTTTAGACTTGGGAGCTCCCGCAAGAAATGATGGATGTCCCCAAGGGAAGGTACATCCAGGAAAGTATCCCCAGCCCCCAGCAGGAATCAATCTCCCTGTCCCCTGAGTGCCCTGCACCTCGTCAATAGCACTTTCTACCTGATAGTTCAAGTAGATGCTTATGTGTCTTTTAAAAAATTATTATTATTGTATTTATTCATTTATGTTGGATAGAGATGGAGAGCTACTGAGAGAGGAGGGAGAGTTAGAAGGGGGGGAGAGAGAGAGACCTGAAGCATTGCTTTACCACTTGTAAGAAGCTTCACCACCACCACCACACACACACACACACACACACACACACACACACACACACACACACACACACACACCACACACAGATGGGGCCAGGAGCTTGAACCTGGGTTCTTCTGCATTGTAATGTGTGTCTTCTATCAGGTATGCCACTTCTTGGTCCGGCTTACTTGACTGATAATCTCCCAATTGGGTCTCAAACCCCCTGAGATCAGTGGCTGTGAGCTTGGTAGGTTCTCAGGAGAGATTCCTGGTAAGGTGGCTGGACAGTAGGACTTATCTACTTTTCAGTCATATGTTTCACCTCTTCTTGGGATGATCTACCGTGATCTGTGTTGGCTTCACAAATGCACAGATGCCTGGCTGCTGCTCTGCTTTCAAAGAGGATAAACAAACAAACAAACATGATGGAGGAGGGGGGTCTGATGTAGAAATTTCTCGGCCACCCCTGGGATGACGACATTGCATGTTGCCCTCTGGAGTGCCAAGCCCTGGAGCTCTGTCTCTCCCTCCTGTGACCCTGACTCTACTGGCACTATAGATAGCTGCCTGGGAGACTAGAACTTGGGCTGTGCTGGGGCTTCCAAGAAGCCACCTGCTCACAGTAACAGGTCTTAGAGGTGGGCCCTGGTGACGTCAAATTGTCAGTAGTGAAAACAATTGTGAATGGCAGGTTTCCATTTCAACAAAGTCTATATTAAGTATTTTGATGCAGTTTTGTTTATAGATATGTATATATTCATTAGTTTCTTTATTTGATAGGACAGAGAAATTGAGTGAGTGGAGAGAGAGAGTGTGTGGGGGAGAGAGAGAGACACGTGCAGTATTGCTTCTCTGCTTTTGAAGCTTCCTCCTCCCTGCAGTGTAAACTAAGGGCTTCAATCGGTGTCTTTACTTTCAACGTGAGCTGTCAGTCAGGTGCGCCACCTCTTGGCCCCTGTACTGTCTTTACCCACTGAATCCACATAAGAACCCCGTGATGTCACTGCTGTCACTGCTCACTCACCAATGAAGGAACTGGAGTCCAGGCCTGGTGAAATCATTCCCCTGGTAGGGCATCTGTTTAACATGCGCACGAAGCAGGTTCCAGCCATGTCCCACCACACTGGCAAAGCTTCAGTGCTGTAGTGTCTTTCCTTCTCTCTCTCTCGGTCTCTCTGTCTCTTTCTCTCTCTTAAAAACAAAGTTGATCTGGGGCAGTGAAACCCTAGCAGTGATAAATAAAACAAGGCAAAACAAAACAAAACAACTACTGCTAGACTACTCCACAGTCATGAGAGCCATCCTCTGGCTTCTCTTGTGAACCTCCCTCCTCCCTGACACCTCACCCTGGAGCCCCCTTTCCTCTGACTAGCCTTCCTGCCACCAGGAAGTAGGAACAAGGAAGCTTCCTGGAAGCCCCCAGAGCAGCCTGCGTCCTCGTCTCTCAGGCATCTCTCCGTAGTGTCAGTCAGGAAGCCCACGCTCTCCTCCATCATCCTGTGTGCAGGTCCTCAAACCCAAGCACATGCTAGAGTCCATCAAGGACTTGTTGTGACTTTGGTTGTTGCTTCTGATTCAGCACAGCTAGGGCTGGGTCAGAAAATCTGCATTTCTTTTTTTCTTTTTAATTTTAATTTTCTGATTTTTTTTTTTTTTTTGAGAATCTGCATTCCCAAGTGATGCTGGTCCAACGGGTTCAGATACCAAACTCTACGATCTATTGGCCATTGTGCTGTCTTTCCTCTGAGATACTTATTAATCAAAGCCTGTGATTATTTAGTTTATCTGCTTAATTGCTCTTTGTCTCCTCCACCAGATCGGAAGATCCAGGAGGGCAAGGACAGTATCTTTGTTTCACTTTCTCTCTGCCCTCAGCCCCCAACATAGTGTCCTGCACATAATAGGTGCTCAATAAACATTTGTTAAATGAAAGAGCAAAGTGGTGGAGCTGAGATTAACCCTGAGGTGCTGACTCTAGAGCTCAGTACCGTGTGCCCCAAGCAGCATGCCCTCCAGCTGGGTAGATGGGCACCAAGTTTTAATTGTAGTGAAAATCTTGTTCCATCACAATCAGGGTAGGTAGCTGCAAAACCTCCTGGAATAGCAGAGAAGTCCCAGCAAAACTAACCCACCGCACCATCAGCCTGTCTAATTCCAATGGGCCAGTGTAGGTCCAGTCCAGAAGGCTCCAGCAACCAGGGCCTGATTTACTTATTTTATTTTATTTTTACCAGAACACTGTTCAGCTCTGGCTTTGCTGGGGATTGAACCCGAGACCTCAAAGTCTCTGGCATGAAAATCCTTTGCATAACCATTATGCTGTCTCCCCAACACCCCCAGACCCAATTCAGGACATTGGACAGCACTTTGAACCACACAGCTTGTAGATCCTTCCTACAGAGGATGCAGGCAGAAAAGGAAACAGAGGAAGGAGGAGGAGGAGAAAAAAAGGGAGAAGGGGAAGGACAAATATGATAATAAAATCAAACTGCTTTTCTTTGGCAAACTAAAAGCTTATGAAATCAAGATAAGCCTGACAGAGTTTTCTTAGCAGTTTTGGGGGTGACTATCTGAGAACACCTTGCCTTGAGACACTGTTAGAACCAACTCCACAACTAATAATGTGGTCTCTGTCACTTAACTTAAAAATCCCTCCTGGGCCCCACGTGAGGGGGTTAAGTGAAGCATTAAGAAAATGAAGTCTCTCTCTCTCTCTCTCTCTCTCTCTCTCTCTCTCTGTATACTGCAAAGTTTGATTTTTTTTTTAATACATTTCTTCAGCTGACAAGTTACAAGCCATGTCTGAGAGGCCCACTGGGAACTTTCAAAATTTGAGCAGCAGTTTCTAATCACTGATGATCATTAGCATTTTAGTGAATAGATTTTTGAAAAATCTATTTATAGATTTATAGAAAAATCTTTGCTCTAGGAAGAAAAAAAAGCCCTGGCATTTGATAATGCAAAAGTAGGGGTTTTAATTAGGTCTCCAGCCCTCCTCATTGTGGCAAACATCACACAAGACCCAGATGTCTTCCATCTTGTAGTCTGTGAACCTGAGGCCATGCTGTGCCATTGGTGCTGGGTTCTTTGTACACAAACACCATCCAAGTGGGAAGTGTATAGAGTAGACGGCAGAAGGGTTTCCAGCTCCACTGGCCTGCGTGATAAGTCCTGGGACCTATTCTGGCCCCAGTGTCCCCACTATGTAGGACGGAGAAGGATCAGTCTTATCTCCTTCACTGGGATCTGGAGGGGCACCAAGGAAGGGAGGAGTCTGCTTGGGAGAACATTTTATGATCTCATGGAATCAGATCCTGATAGTGTGTTATCTGTTTTTCTTATTTTTTTTAGTAGAAACATTATTTATTTATTTATCTAATTTGTTAGAGAACTAGAGCATTACTCTGGCACATGCAATGTAGGGGATTAAGCTATTGAACTTGGGTCTTGTACCTGTCAAAGTAGGCATACTATCTAGGTGAGCTATATTCTTGGCCTTTAAATCAGTTGTGACAACTGAAAATGTATGTTAGCATTGCCAAGTGCTCTCTGGAGGGCAAAGCCCTCTATCCTCCTCTTCACAGAGTCCTACTATACTTAGAACATTAGTTTTTTTTTGGTGGCAATACTTAAAATATTTAAAAACATTTTATTTATTATTTAATGAGAGGTATAGGGAGAGATACCAGAGCACTGCTCAGTTTTGGATTATGGTGGTGCTGGGGATTGAACCTGGGACCTCAGAGCCTCAGGGAAGTCTTTGAAATAATCATTACACCATCTTGCCAGCCCCATTTTTTGGTTTTTAAGGTACTACTACTGGAGAATTGTTTGTTGTAGCGGCACAACCTAGCCTATCTTGACTCATAAAATTTGCATGACATTTTTAAAGAGATGGTTAAGTCAAATGATAAGTAGAGACAATGTATAGGATTTTTTTTTCTTTTCTTGATAAGACCAAGAACATATACAGCTCCAGAGGAACCAGTGAGTGATGAGACAGAATCCAAAATCTTGTGCCAGTCTTGAGTACAACAAAATCCCCAGTGTCTAGAGATCTTTACAGAGTGTTTGCTTGGGGCCTGGGTGGTGGCGTACCTGGTTGAGCACACATGCTAAAATGTACAAGCACCAGGGTTTGAGCCCCCAGTCCCCACCTACAGGGGGAAAGCTTTGCAAGTGGTGAAGCAGGGCTGTAGGTGTCTCTCTGTCTCTCTCCCTATCATTCCCTTCCTTCTCAACTTCTGGCTGTCTCTATCCAATAAATAAATACAGATACTTTAAAAATTAAAAAAAAGAGTGTTTGTATTTAAGTCAGAGCACTCTTATTTTTCTTTTTTTTAAATTTTATTTATTTATTTATTTATTTTCCCTTTTGTTGCCCTGGTTGTCTCTTTATTGTTGTTGTAGTTAATATTATTGTTATTGATGTCGTCAGTGTTCCAATCACATCACTCTCCTGTTCCAAAACATTCAGTGGCTCCGTCAGAACACAGGAGCCCACAATCCACAGCCACACAGTCAAGCTCTTCACCATTGGCTTGAGATTCCTTCTCCTCTGCACTTTTCTTTTCTTTTAAATATTTATTTATTTATTCATTCCTTTTTTTTTTCCCTTGTTGCTTTTTATTATTGTAGTTATTATTGTTGTTGTTCTTGATGTCGTCATTGTTGGCTTTTATTATTGTAGTTACTATTGTTGTTGTTCTTGATGTCGTCGTTGTTGGATAGGACAGAGAGAAATGGAGAGAGAGGAGGGGAAGACAGAGAGGGGGAGAGAAAGACAGACACCTGCAGACCTGCTTCACCACTTGTAAATTGATTCCCTTGCAAGTTGGGAGGTGGGGGCTCCAGCCAGGATCCTTACACCGGTCCTTGCACTTTGCTCTTAACTCTCTGCACTTAACTCTCTGCACTACCGCCCGACTCCCTCCTCTGCACTTTCCTGTCTCTGGGCCTTTGTCCTCTTTCTTCTCCTTCCTCTGGAGCATCCTTGTGTGAAAGTCCTTCCCATACTTCAAAGACCAGCCCAACGACCTCTTCTCAGACTATCCTCCTCACCCCCCTCATAGGAATGACACTTGTTCTGGGGACTTCCTCAAGCATGTTATTTTAGTTTATACTAAAATAATTACTGTAATCATTTGATTACTGCTCATATGCCCCTACTAAACCACACACAACTGTGAGGACCGAGACTTTGTTCTGTAGCTAGAATGGTACCTGGAATATCAGTCAATATGAGCATTAAGAAAACAAATGGCTGAACGGATGGATGGATGGATGGATGGATGGATGGATGGATGGATGGATGGATGGGTGACTGAAGATCTATTCTAGGGGGTCAGGTGGTGGTGCACCTGGTTGGGCGCACATGTTACAATGATCAAGGACCCAGGTTCAAGCCTCTGGTCCCCACATGCAGGGGGAAAGCTTTGTGAGTGGTGAAGCAGTGCTGCAGGTGTCTCTCTGTCTCTCTCCCTCTCTATCTCCCTTTTCCCTCTCAATTTCTGTCTTTATCCAATAAATAAATAAATAAATAAATATTTTTTAAAAAACCTACTCTGTCCCTCCATACTAATGAGAGCTCTCTGGGGTCAGAGACTATGTTGATTATCCTTACATTTGCTGTGTGGGATCAGTGGAAAGTGGTCATTGAATGTGAATTTAACTATGTGACAGGTGCACCAGTCACAGACATTCCTAAACTCTACCTTGTGCCTATGATAGGAGCCAAAGCCTGAGAGTCTCAATTCAAGTGAGGCCAAGAATGGGAAATGTTTAATAACCATAAAGAATATCTCTAATCCAAAAACACTTGGGCTGCCGAAATGATTACAAACAAGCCCTCCTACCCTTGGGGAACACATAGTGCATTTGTCCTGAGTGAGTTGTTCTGACCCATCACCTCTCCAATGGGGTATGACATTGTTCTCAAGTTTTATTGCCACAAGATAGGCTTAGTCAACTCCTCAGTAAACAGCATTACACAGGCACCACGCACACAGAAGCAAATCCAGGGTGGACAATCACCCCAGGCGTGTGAAGTGTTTGATGGTCACGGGAAAGCAAGCCAGGAGCCAGCTTTAAAAACAATATTTATTTATTACAATTGGCAGAGCAATGGAGAAAATTGCCACTTAGATAGGATTTTGCATTTTGCAAAGCATTTTGTAATCAGTACAATTTCTCCCAACAATTCTGGAGTACAAGTTGTTTTTGTCATTGCCATTTGCTGGCAAAAAGAAGGTGCTGGAGGAGTGAAAAGGAGTGCTGAGCTTCTACTCATACAGAGCACATGTTGAAAAGAGTGCTCTGGGAGTCGGCGGTAGCACAGCCCGTTAAGCGCACGTGGCACAAAGCGCAAGGACTGGGTGTAAGGACCTTGGTTTGAACTCCCGGCACCTGCAGGGGAGTCACTTCACAGGCAGTGAAGCAGGTCTGCAGGTGTCTATCTTTCTCTCCCCCTCTCTGTCTTCCCCTACCCTCTCCATTTCTCTCTGTCCTATCCAACAATGATGACATCAAGAACAAAAATAATAATTACAACAATAAAAAGCAACAAGGGCAAAAAAAAAGGAGTGCATAAATAAATAAATATTTAAAAGAAAAGAAAAGTGCAGAGGAGAAGGGAATCTCAACTGATGGTGAAGAGCTTGACTGTGTGACCGTGGATTGTGGGCTCCTGTGTTCTGACGGAGCCACTGAATGTTTTGGAACAGGAGAGTGATGTGATTAGAGCACTAAAGTGAGAAGCTTCTTTGCCTGCCTGCCTGCCCCCAAAGCCCCATCCCATTCTCCAATTTGTACAAATCCAGCCTTGTGTATAACAGAAAAGACTTTAGATCCTCTGCCCATCCTAGAGCCTTAAGAGGGATTCTAGTGCTCACCTTTTCTTTTTATTTTCTTTTATATTATTTATTTACTTACTTTTTAAATGAGAGATATAGGTGGGTAGGTAGATAGATAAGTAGACAGACAGACAGATAGACAGACACAGATATATAGATAGATATTGATGTATCAGAGCACTGCTCAGCTTTGGCTTATGGTGCTTCTGGGTATTGAACCTGGGACCTCAGAGCCACAGGCATGAAAGTCTTTTGCACAAACATTATGCTGTCTTCCCAGCCAGTATTCAGCTTTTCTTACTCATAAGGAGAACCCTTAAAGTCTTGAGAAGTCAGTATGGAAGAGATATATAGGGTGGGATGGGTCATAGGACTCTGCACTAAGGGCCTTGTCCCCTGGTGATAAGAGAATGCTTGTGTCCAGTGCCCAAAGCCATGCAAGGATGAGGGCCGTGTTTGTGCTCCCTGGTGTGTGACATGGGGGGACCTGAGCAAAATCCTTGTGTTAGTATGGGGACTCTTTAAAGTGCAAGGTGAACAGGAGGGAAAGCTCAGTGGATCAAGCACAGGACTGCACACCTGAGGCTTCAAGTTTGATTCTTGCTTTGATATTCTAGCCTCTCTCTCTCTACCTCTATCTCTCCTGTCAAATTCTCTGATATGAAATACATCCTTAAAAAAATAAAGTATGGGTCAGAAAGCTAGCACGCCAGGTAGGATGCCTGCATTGTCAAGCACACAGCCCGAGTTTGAGCCCCCATGGAAGAAATTTTGGTGCTGTGGTGTCTCCTCATCTCTGTCTTTGTGAATAAAAAAAATAATAAGGAAAATAATCCTAAATCAACCTAAAATAAGAATTACAGAGAGTTAATTAATTAATAATAATAGTTATTATTATTATTTTACAAAATCACTGCTAAGTTCTGGCTTATGATCACACAAGTTATTGAGCCTGGGATTTCAGAACCTCGGGCATGAGAATGGTTGTACATAACCATTATGCTATCTTTCCCATTGGACTTTTGATGAATTAAAGGGACTTCCAGGGATGGTACTGACTTCAGGCATGGCAGAATCCAGCACCTATATGTATCTGTTTTCCCATCTTGGGTTTGCTTCTGTTTATATGTTGGCCTCACTGTTTCCTATTACAGTCCGGCTTCCCTCAGCTGGTGAGGAAAAGAACTAGTTGTTGAAAGTAGCCTTACACTGCAGCAAAAGAGGAAGATTCTGCTTCTCAGAGTATAAATCCCAGGGAAGCATTCTGATTGGCTGTGATAGATCATGTGCCCATCTCTAGGCCCAATCACTGTTGGTCAGAATTTTCCTGAGAGTGGCTTACAACCCCAGCCAAATCTCACACAGGGAAGAACACAGCCCCAATGGAAGCACTGCTGAACAGACAAAAAGAACCCAATTATGACCCTCTTCTCACGCTGTCCACGGGATGACAAATAATCCATGGGAGAGTATTTCTGAATCATACTACTGATGCTAAAATCTGGATCATCTAAAAAGAGTATAATTAATGTATTTATGGTCACAATGATTAATGCAGATAGAATAGGTATGACCTATTTTTTATCTTTATTTATTTATTTATTGGATAGAGACAGCCAAAAATTGAGAGGAAGGAGGAGATAGAGAGGGAGAGAGACAGAGAAATACCCGCAGCCCTGCTTTACCAATTGTTAACCTTTCTCCCTGCAGGTGGGAAGCAGGGGCTAGAACCCAGGTCCTTGAACATCATAACATGTGCACTCAACCAGGTGCACCACCACACAGCCCCACGACTTATTATAATAATTCTAAATATACTTTATGAGTTTCTGAAAGCAGGTAAGTTTGGCTATTTGCACATAACAGCATTAATTAAAGCCCCTGAGTTCAGCTTCCATCAGGGGTCTAGTTTCCCCTATGAGTTTTTTTTTTTTATAGTGATATACAAAATTACAAAATAACTTGGGTACAATTCCACACCATTCCCACCACCAGAGTTTCACCATTCCCTCCTATGGAAACTGTAGTGATTCTCCCAAGGTCACAGATATGGGCTGACAATTACTTCTGTAACTATCTGTAAATATATGTATATCCCATTTTTTTCTATGGTCCTGCCTTCTCTTCCTTTCTAAGTCATACCTACAGTTATTATTACTTTTGAATGTCTTTTTTTCCTCTCTCCTCTCTCTCTGGGTTCTGATGGAATTGAGTTTCAGAGCCCTCTAGTTATCTCCCCATAACATTTCCCCCTCTCTGGGAGTATGCAGAAATTCTTTTTGGGGTACAGATGGTGGGAGCTCTGTTGCAAGAGATTTTGATACCAGGGGGATATGCTTCTGTTGTCTTGGAAACTTCATGGAGGGAGGTCAGACCTGGGCTCTCTGGTGCTGGTCCTGCCTCTGGATCACTGAGATTTCAGACAAGCCCTTTCTGCTCTCTGAACCTCATCTTCACAGCGAAAGGGTTTCTCAGACTGAACCCACTCCTGTAATATCAACTCCCTTGTTAAGTCCTGTTGCAGCAGAGGTCCATTGTCCCAAAGCACTGGAGACCCAAACGAGGGGACATGTGAGTTCTGCCCCCATCAGCTTCTCTCTGGGGATTGAAGAGTCTGGGATGTGTGGCTCAGGAGTAAACTGAAGTCAGGAGTCAGGAGTAAACTGAAGCTCGGGATTCCTGAAGAGACTAGTCCTGGCCCCACTGACATAAACCCACACAAAAAGGCAAGTACCAGCTATGCTTTCTTTTAAAAAATTAATCTGTCTATTTAATGTATTGGGTAGAGACAGAGAGAAATACAGAGGGAAGAGGGAGAGAAAGAGAGACACCTGCTTCATCACTTGTGAAACTCTCCCACCGCTGCAGGTGAGGACTAGGAACCTGGTCCTTAGTCTTGACGCATGGCCACATGTGCGCTCAGCCAGGTGCACACCTTCCGGCCCCCTCAGTTGTGATTTCCAGATGGATTCACAGGAGCTTTGGGCTGAAGTTCCTGAGCCAACTCCTGACATGTGCTGGAGCCTGCACCCCAAAAGGGCTCCCCCAGCCATTGCTACACACCTCCCAGGACACAGGGCTCACCTGCATCCTGGGAGCCCTCCAGAGTCCCATTTCCCCTGACATCCGGGAGCAGCTTCCTGTGGCAGAGAAAAGTATTCCAGGCAGAAGGAGTCTTGATGTATGAAGGCCTGAGGCAAAGGGGCAAGACAGAGACAAAGAGAAAGATTCGAGCTTAGAAACAGAGAACTGAAAGCTCAGCATGACAGGGGCACCGAGCAAGTCACAAGTGGAGGAGGAGATGAAGAGCAGGGTTGTGTAGACTGAAAAGGCTTCTAAACTGAGGGAGCTTGCCCCCTGGAGGTGAGGACCAGGGCCTAAACAGGGTGTACCACGGCCCAGACCTGGAGATTAACTCTTTTGGTTTGAATTGAAAGAAAGAAACTTAGAGTCAAATACTTTTATTTGATTTAATTTTATTTATTTTATTTTAACATGTCTGCCTTTCTTTTCTTTTCCTTTCTTTTCTCTTTTTTGCCTCCAGGGTTGTCACTGGGACTCAGTGCCTGCACTACAAATCCACTGCTGCTGGAGGCCATTTTCCCCATTTTTGTTGCCCTTGTTGTTGTTGACTAGGACAGAGAGAAATGGAGAGAGGAAGGGAAGACAGAGAGGGGGAGAGACAGACAGACACCTGCAGACCTGCTTCATCGCC
Source organism: Erinaceus europaeus (assembly GCF_950295315.1). NCBI lineage: Eukaryota > Metazoa > Chordata > Mammalia > Eulipotyphla > Erinaceidae > Erinaceus > Erinaceus europaeus. The sequence goes on along the minus strand of NC_080171.1, from coordinate 16,327,844 downwards.
TGAAGTGACCGAATGCAGGTGGGGAGCCAGGGCTCCAACCCTGTGCTTCATACTATGTGTCCTTAACCCAGTGTGGTACTGCCTGACCCCTGCATGTCTGTATTTTTTTGGTGTGTGAGACAGACAGACAGAGAGAGAGAGAGAGAGAGAGAGACCCCAACTAGGACACCACTGTAGCCATCTCAGGACTCAAACCTGGGACCTTCCCACCAGGAAGGGCATGTGCTCCAGTGCTGAGTCACCTCCCCTGCTAGAAAGCCTACTCCTTGGAAGGGAGGAGCCAGGAAGGGGAAAGAATGGACCTGAAGATCTTGGCCATAGTCTCCAGAAAATGGGACAAGGTGCCTGAGGCTGAGCTGGAGCTGGGACAGAGGAAGCCGGTTGGAGGCTGGTAATTAATAAATGCACTGCCCTGGGACTGCCGCCCAGTCGCCTCAGATGACATATCTGTCTCGGGCTCGGCAAACCATTAAATGACCATTTTCTGACAGAACGACTTCCCTGCTGCCGCGGCTGAGCTGCCTTGACTTGCTGGGATGTATGTTCCCCTCCCTGTCGCCTCCCCAGCCTTTACTCCCTCTCCCTGCTGTGCCTGCCTCCCCCAGGAGCATCTCTGAGCTCTCTCTCTCCCTCTCCCTCCCCTCTCTCTCCCTCTCTTTCTCTCTCTCTCCGTGTGTGTGCATTTCTGCCCTTTTAGACTCTGTTTCCTCTCTGTCTTTGCAGATCTCTGATTCTCTCCTTACCCTGGGTCTCTATGTGGCAGCTTCTCGCTGTCTCTGGTCCTCTCTCTTCTTCGCGCCCTCTCTCTCTCTCTCTCTCTCTCTCTCTCTCTCTCTCTCTCTCTCTCTCTCTCCAGCGTTTCCCTAGCCCTCCTGCCCACCCCACCCCCTCTCTGCTTCTCCTGGTCGTCTGTAGAAGGTTTAACAACCACCGCTTCCCCCCTCCCCCCCTTGTCTGCTTCAGCCTCCCCCCTCCCCGCCTGACGGCTCCAGTTCATTTCTGCCTGTTTAATTGGGCCCCGGATGAGTTTGGTCGACAGGGCCATTCATCATGTGGCCGCTGCTGGCGGCGGAGCCCGGGGGAGCAGGGCTGACAGCTCCGCCAGGCTGGGATGCAGCCTGCGTCGGGAAGTTCACATATTTGGGCATTAGTGCAGCTATTAGTTTAACAAGCTTCGTTTATCCTTGTCACTACCACTTCAGCTTCCCATGTAATCATTTGAAATGTAGATTACAGCCAGACAAATGGGACAGCGCGAGATGCGCATGGGGTGGAGGGAGTGACACGCGCTCGTTAGGGCCGCCTCCTCACCCCCTTCCTTCCTGAGCTGCGCTTTGATTAGCTTAACATTCACATGATTTCAGTAGGAAGCGCCAGTCACCTGTGCCGGGACCCCGTGCAGAGCAGAGGTGCTGGGGGGCAGGGTATTCAGGCGAGGGTCCCCATCCTGCAGGGTGCAGTCCTTCTGGCCCAAAGACCACTCACCCCTGCCAGGGGGCAGCCTAATGGCGAGGCCTGGGAACCAGACCCTGAAACACTGTCCAGAGGGTCTTCATCTCACACCAGGTGGCTTCCAGCCGGCTGTCCCTTCCTGACTTCCATCTCCTGGACACTGTGTGACCTGAGCAAGATCTGTCCTCTGGGCCTCCTGCTCTCACCTAGGAAATAGGGGGAAAGGTATGCATGAGGTTGGATAAGTCCCCTTGCCTTGTCTCTACTCAGGTAGCTTCCTTGGAAGAAGCCAGTGGTCATAGCTGTTCTTCCCTCAACAGCCCAAGGGTGGTTCTCAAACTGTTAACAACTATTAAGTGCCCAGCTTCAAAGGCTCCAGTGGCCCTCTGGATGAAGGCAGAGCCCCTTACTGGGACCTGGTTGGTGGGAAAGGGAGGGCCTGCCTCGACCCCCCTTCAGCTTTGCCTCTGGCGGTGCCACCTTTGTCTACTTTCTTCAACTCCCTGCACCTCCGGCAGCTGTCAAACACCCAGCCCCCCAACCCCGTGTGTGTGTGTGTGTGTGTGTGTGTGTGTGTGTGTGTGTGTGTGTGTCCGTCCTAGGGTTGAAACATGCTGCTTCCTCTACCAGGAATGCCATTCTGCCTGTGTCCCATCCCCTCTGCTTTTTCTCCTTTCCCTCTTGCAGATTTTCACTTTAGATGTTCCTTCCCCCTGGAATCTTTCCTCCCCTGGCCCCTGTACATGTATCTCAGAGCACTGATACTTCCTCCAGAAACACTCCCCATGGGGGATGGGCTAGTCTGTTTGTTTGTATTCACCCCCCCCCCCAGCTGCTAACTTCATGAGGACAGGGCCAGCTGGGCCCTGGAAACTGCCTGGCCAGTGCATGTTGAGGGACTGGGTGGAGAGCAAGCAGCGATGTGCCCGAGAAGTCTTGTGGAGAGGCCGCCATGTTCCTCCGTGATGACTGCCAAGGCAGCTTCTTTTCATCTTCTGTCTCAGAGTTTGTTACTGGGGCTTAGTATCGGGATGGTCCCACTGTTCTTGGTGGCCATTTTCCCCTTATTTCTCTCTGACAGAGGGTGAGAAACAGAGACTGAAAGAGAGAGAGAGAGTAGAGACACCTGCAGCAGTGCGCCACGGCTTGTGAAATTTACTCCTTTCAGATAGGGGTGGGGTTTTGAACCCAGGTCCTCATGCACGGCAGAATGTGAGCCTCTTAAGACTCTTTCTTCTTGCAGCCATGACATCAGCTCGCTAGACAATAGCGTGGATCCACTTGCATATCAGATGTCAGGCTCAGTGGAAAAAACCAAACTAGTATAGTCATGGGCCCTTTGGAATATAACTAAAATAGGCCTACTAACAATTTATAAAATGGAAACCCCCCAACTCATCATCTGCACTATTCCAGCCTTTAGGTTCATGATTAGTCAACAATTTGTTCAGCTTTGTATGTTAACTCTTTTTTCAGCCACCAGGTTCCAGATGCTAGCATGATGCCAACTTGACTTCCCTGGGCAGATGACCCACCAATGTGTCCTGGAGCCCCGCCTCCCCAGAGCCCCATCCCTCTAGGGAAAGAGAGAGGCAGGCTGGGAGTATGGATCGACCAGTCAACACCCATGTTCAGCGGGGAAGCAATTACAGAAGCCAGACCTTCTACCTTCTGCACCCCACAGTGACCTTGGGTCCATACTCCCAGAGGGATAGAGAATGGGAAAGCTATCAGGGGAGGGGATGGAATACGGAGTTCTGGTAGTGGGAATTGTGTGGGGTTGTACCCCTCTTATCCTATGGTTTTTGTTAGTGTTTCCTTTTTATAAATTTTTTTTTTAAAAAAGGCTCCTTCTTCTTGGCTCCCCACTTCTACATTCTGCTGGCTTTGCCCATCTGTCCCCCTCCCTCAACACACACAACTCTGGCAGGGCCAGGGTCTGCTTCTTATTAGGAAGCTGCCTCTGAATCATTTGCAACTGGTCAGAGCCCCTCACAGAGGCCAGCCAGCTAGGAAGAGTTTGCTGAAGAGACTATACACAGAGGTGTGAGCAGGGCTGAGGAGGGGAGCATGGGATGGTGAGACATCAGTGGGGAGACCTTAGCTTAGGCCTGAGGGTAAGGGTGAGAGAGTATTATTGCCAGAACCAGAAAGAAGAAAAAGCAAACAGGTACCGCAGAAGAGGGGCTGCGAGGTGATAGGACTCTAGAAGGCAGCCCGCACAAGATGGGCTGTAGATGGGGGGAAATAGCCAAGAGCTTCTGACCTCTTCCTCTTGTCCACTTCAGTCTCTATAGTGCCTCCAAGTGGCTGAACTGAGAATCCACCGGGCCAGCAGGTCTGAGTGCTGTGGCCTACAGAGGCCAACCTTTTTTATTTGTTTGTTTATTTATTTATTTATTTGCCTCCAGGGTTATCGCTGGGGCTCAGTTCTGGCTTTATAATCCATTGCTCCCAGCAGCCATTTTCCCCTTTCTTTTTCCCTTTCTTTCTTTCTTCCTTCCTTCCTTCCTTCCTTCCTTCCTTCCTTCCTTCCTTCCTTCCTTCCTTTCTTTCTACTATACTTGATAGGACAGAGAGAAATTGAGAAGAAGAGAGACAGAGAGACAATTGTGGACCTGCTTCACCTCTTGTGAAACTCCCACCCTGCAGGTGGGGAGAGGGGGCTCAAACCCAAGTTCTTGCACTTGGTAATATGTGTACTTAACTGGGTGCACCGTCACCTGGCCCCCAGGGGTCAATCTTCTTTAAAAACACTTTTTTTCCTAAAACTATAACAACTTAGAATCACTTCTTTTTAAAAATTTTTTAAAATTTATTTATTTATTTTCCCTTTTGTTGCCCTTGTTTTTTTTTAATTGTTGTTATTGATGTCGTCGTTGTTAGGACAGAGAGAAATGGAGAGAGGAGGGCAAGACAGAGAGGGGGAGAGAAAGACAGACACCTGTAGACCTGCTTCACCACCTGTGAAGTGACTCCCTTGCAGGTGGGGAGCCGGGGGGCTCAAACCAGGATCCTTATTCAAGTCCTTGCGCTTTGCGCCACGTACATTTAACCCACTGCACTACTGCCCAACTCCCAGAAAGAATCACTTCTTTAAAAGAAAAAAATACCCTAAGACAGCAGGAACCTCACATCTCCACTATAGAGCCCCTACTTCCCCCAGTCCTGGAACCCTTGGATAGGGCCCACTTTCCCGTATGCCTCTCCCAATCCATACCAAATAATATTGCATCCGCCTTCTTCTTCTTCTAGCATTTGCCCTTCTTCCGTAGCCAGTCAACAGCGTCAGGTTGAGCCTGATGTCTGCTTGTTGCTGGCTTTGAAAGTGACTGGGATCCATGTGGATTCAGTCGGCTAGGAAGGATCGTCAGTTTCCCCAATAAATGGGTACTCAAGGGATGCACCATGAGAAGGTTGATGCAATGCATCCCATTGCATCCGCCGATCACAACCTAACCAACGCAACGATTGCCACCGCAACATGCTTCACCTCAGACTGTGTCCAGAGACTTCACGTGTGGAATGACAACCCTTCAGCTTCATTACTCCAGTGAGACCTTTCCTTTTATAGTACACTCTAATTTCATCTCAGGTGGTTCACTTTCTAACAAAGTCCCATAACCTAGATATACACCAGTTTCTGTGAGAGAGAGCTTATGTTCACACGTATCCATAAACTACTGAAAATATATACCTGAAAGCAGGATTACACTAGAGTTTGCAGTGAGTACCTCCCTAACACTTCCTCTCCACTATTCCAAGCTTTGGGTCCATGATTGCTCAACAATTTGTTTGGCTTCGTATGTTAACTCTCTTTTCAATCACCAGGTTCCAGATGCCACCAGGATGCTGGCCAGGCTTCCCTGGATTGAAGACCCCACCAATGTGTCCTGGAGCTCAGCTTCCCCAGAGACACACCCTACTAGGGAAAGAGAGAGGCAGACTGGGAGTATGGACCAACCAGTCAACGCGCATGTTCAGTGGGGAAGCAATTACAGAAGCCAGACCTTCTACCTTCTGCAACCCTCAATGACCCTGGGTCCATGCTCCCAGAGAGATAGAGAATGGGAAAGCTATCAGGGGAGGGGGTGGGTTATGGAGATTGGGTGGTGGGAATTGTGTGGAGTTGTACCCCTCCTACCTTATGTTTTTGTTCATTAATCCTTTCTTAAATGAAAAATTAAAAAAAAAAGATACCCTTTGTCCTCTGTGCACTGACTCAGGGACTTTTCCAGGCCAAACTCCTCATACTAGGGATTCAGAACATGGTTTTGTTAATTAATCCTTTCTTAAATAAATTAAAAAAAGAAAAAAAATTATTTATTTTGATAGGATAGAAAGAAATTGAGAAGAGATGCAGAGATAGAGAAGGAGAAAGAAAGAGAGATATCTGCAACTCTGCACCATCATGTGTGAGGCTTCCACTTGCAGGTAGCAACTGGGGATTTGAACCTGGGTCCTTGTGCATAGTAACATGTGTCCTCAACCAGGTGCACCACCACCTGGCCCCTTTAAAAATCCTGTTTATTTATTTATTTTAATGAAAGAGATACAAAGAGGGAGAGACCAGAGCACTGCTCAGCTCTGGTTTATGGTGGTGTGGGGGATTGAATTTGGAACTTTTGGTGCCTCGGACATAAGTCTTTTTACATAACCATTATGTTATCTCCCCAGCCCTTAAGAAGAATCTCCTTGTGTGTGGGGGCGGGGGGGGGTGTAGAGACAGGAAAACTGAGAGGGAAGAGGAGATGGAAGGTACAGATAGAGAGGCAGCTTCACCACTCAGGAGGTTTCCCTCCTGCAGGTGGGGACTGTAGTTTTGAACCCAGATCTTCGTGGAATGTAGTCTGTATGCTCAACCAGGCTCACCACTGCCTGGTAAGATCAACCTTCTTGGAACTAGAATAAGTCAGAGGAAATAAATGTTCTGGTAGTGGTAGAGGACACATGGGGAAAAAACCCCCCCCCACTGCCTCAGGTCAGTCCTCTCTTCAAGGAAACCATCTCCAACCTAAAAGAGCCACAAGAAATTGTGACTTAGCACCAAGTGGAAATCTTCTGCAAAGGATACCACAAGATGAGGACACAGTCAACAACCACCTTTTCACATCATTCTTTCTCTGTCACATCTCCCTGCCCAGTCAGGCTGAGCCCTAAACTATTTCTTTTTTCACCTCTTCTCCAGCTACAAAGCTTAGCTCTGTTTTCTTCCTGACGACTCGTGAATAATGATACCAGACCTTGAAGCCAACGAGTCATGAATCAAAGTGGCTTCTAAGTATCATAAAAGAGATGTTCCAAACCCCAAACATAAAGATTGTTTTATCTTTATTAATAGTTTAATGCATCTGAGAAAGCTATTTGACATTTTTCACACCTCCAACTCTTTCCTTCATGCATTGCTGGTCAGATTACACCAAGGTTCAGCCATTTAAACCCACTTAATAACTGACTAAATTCTACACTGAATTTACATTGAGCTACAAGCTGATTTTAGGATACAGATGAATTTTCTAAGAGAGAGAGAGAGAGAAGGAAGATTAACAAAACCCTGACTCCAAAGTTGTAAATTTGCCTTAATAATGAAAAAGGAATTAGTCAGATATTGAGATTGATGACATGTTTACAAAAACACTCTCTGATGAAGACTTCAGTAAAAAGTAAAGGAAGAAACCTCAATTCATAATAGGGAGTCTTTTTTTCCATTTTTATGATTAAAGCATCACACACACGCAAGAATGTCATTGAAAACAGGTGAAATTTGGTACACAGAACAATTCAGCTTATTCCTAAGTACTGGAAACTCAAGTATACACATCAGAGTATAACATCATGAAGACATCTAAGTGGGAATACCATTTAATTAACTAAGAATTGACTTATTGTATACACACATACACCACTACTATCACCATCAGATCATAAAAGCATAGCCAAACACACACCATATATATGTATACTTATATACATATATACATATATATACTTTGGAACTCCATATATCACATATAAACAAGATTATACTGTAGACCCATAATCCAAATATTCTATCAGTAAGTTATATTTTCATAGCTTCACAGATTGCATGCAATTACTCCCAAATAAAGCTTAGTGAAAAAAGGTGGGGAAAGCCTGTTCTCTGCTTTTCCCCAACTTCAGAGAGAGAGAAAAAAATTGTAACTGTCAGAAATGTGATAGGACTATTGAAGATGTATAGAAAAAACTCATGGAAGTCATGAAACATAAATCCCAATTCTATTTGCTCTGTGACAGTGGATAAACCACACATTTTTCATCAAGATAGAAAATTAAAACCCTCTCCAGGTTTAGAATTGCTGGGGAAGGCAGATAGAAACCTGGGTGTCTTGGCAAAGGAGAACCAACTCTTGCTGGTATGAGACTGAGGGTGGACAGTGGGCTCCAGCTGCTTAGGACTTTGACCACTATCTGAAGCCTCTGATTAAGCAAACTTTCCATAGGCATATTCTCTTATAACAAAAATAAAATTTCACAATGAAAATGAATAAATACATAAATCCTTGGTTGGTCGTAGGTCCAACTTCTGGGACATCTGTGAGCAGCCTAAACCTCTACATACCTCCTCGGACCATGTCTTCTGCTCCAAATTCACAGCCAGTCCATTACCCCCAAGGAAGGTCACTTGATTTGTCTCCAGACTCCAAGTATCCTGGGAGCTCTTCCAGTGCTAGAGTGCTGAATGGTTTCACTTCTTCCTCACGTGGACTATCCCCAGCAAGTGTCAAATATGAACTAAAACCAGTTAATCCTAGGCTCTGGGCAGTCTCATAATGTTACCATATTTCATCCAGAAGAGTGTCTGTTGGCCCCCAGATTCCTTCTGTAAGTGAGTCAATGGTGAGGAAGTGTTTCAAGACTTTGAAAATATTGGTGTCCGGAGTGAGTTTGCTTCAAATGCATTTGAAGTCTGAATTATGACACTTTAGACAGTTAAAATGACACTAGACTGAACAGTGATGCTTAGTGAACTGCTCATTCTCATCCAAACATCATGCTTAAAAAAAAAAAAAAAGCTTCAGGACAGCTTACAGTCTGTCCCACATGCACCCCCACCCCCAGTTACCATGTTCACTAGTTCTCCTTGGAAACCTTGTGTTGACAGTCTGCTGCCTTTGACAACCTGACACTCCTTTGCTTTGGGAGTGACTTCCAGTAGCAGGCGCCTCATTGGGACTCAAGTGCTCAAGTGGTATAATTCCATCCATTTTATATTTCCTTCCCAGTTTTGAGATGGGTGCCAGTGTTGGCTAAGAACCAGTCCGGGCTAAGCAGGAACAAGTTCCTGGGGCCTTCAGAGGTCCTGTTGAGGAATAAAGATCAGACCAGGGAAGGATGTACCTAAGGAGCCTGAAGTCTTTTGACCTCTGAGCCCTACAGGTCAATGCTTGTTCCTTTGTCTATGATTTACTGAGAAATACATACCCACTGACCTGTGAAGATGAAAATTAGACATTACGAGGCTCGCACCAAAGTAAAAGACTCTGGGGTGGGGTAGGGGGATGAGTATAGTTCCAAAAAGGATGACAGAGGACCTAGTGGGGGTTGTATTGTAATGTGGAAAACTGAGAAATGTAATGTACAAACTATTGTATTTACTGTCGAATATAAAACATTAATCACCCAATAAAGAAATTAAATTTTTTTTTAAAAAAGAAGAAATTACGAGGCTCAATCTTGTGTCCTCTGGCCTACTGATTACCTGGTGAGAGAATAAGCAGGCACGTTCTTCTCTCTGGAGGTGGGGGTGTCTCAGCTCCGGAGTTTCTGAAGAAGGTCTTGGCCCTTTACCATCCCCATGCCAGTACCCTATCTCCCATATCTTTTGAACTCATTTCAGCGATCATCTGCTCAATAACAATTGGCCAAATGACTCTGAATTAGGCCGTGTGTGCTATAGGAAGTGGAGACGGAGCAGTGTGGCAGGAAGTGCTATATGTTCCTATATCCTTTCTCCTCATTCCCTTTAGCAGTAGAATGTGTAGCTGGACAAATTCCGGGTCAATCGGAATATAGGTCACATTCTCCAGTTTCCCTTGCAGCTAAATGTGGTCACATGCTTCAGTTCTCATCAGTGGAGCCTCAACAGAGGTGTCAGGGGCCAGCTTCTGGGAGTCTCAGGCAAGAGCAGCTGAGTGTTCTGTTACTGACTTGCTGCCTGGGATCCTGCTACTACCTCATGGACATTGAGGCTGAGAGAAACGGTGTTGGGAAGGTCTAGAGCAGGGGCCAAGCAGTAGCACAGTGGGCTAAGTGCACATGGCATGAAGCACAGGGACCAGTGCAAGAATCCTGGTTCTAGCCCCTGGCTCCTCACTTACAGGGGGGTTGCTTCACAAGTGGTGAAGCAGGTCTGCAGGTGTCTATCTTTCTCTCCCCCTTTCTGTCTTCCTCTCCTCTCTCCATTTCTCTCTGTCCTATCCAACAACAGCAATAATGGAAAAAAATGGCCTCCAGAGCAGTGGACTTGTAGTGCAGCCACTGAGCCCCAACAATAACCCTGGAAGCAGAAGGAGAAAGAGAGAGAGAGAAAAAAGAAAGGTCTAGAGCAACTCAGGAGTCTGTTGCTCTGCCTTCTGCATGCTTGTTGTCAAACCAGCTGTATTGCTGACAGCTTCCAGACTCCAGGTGTGAGAGGAGAGACGCTTCTGTCTTGTTCAAGACATAGTTATATTTCTGGCTTTTTTTTTCTATTACCACACCATGGAATGAATCAATCATACTTTGCATAGGCAATAACTATGAGTTGCCTTTCCAGCCCATATTTCAATTCTATTTTATTCGATCTATCCTTTGAAGGAAGAAAAATAGAGGAGAGAGAGAAAGACAGACAGACAGACAGACAGAGAGATGCAGCAAAGCACCAGCCTGCCATTTATGGAGCTCCCTTGGTGCTGTACATGACGCTCCCATGCGGTGCCTGGGGTTCCTGTGCGCAGGCTGACCCATCATTCTAGGCAGTGAGGTGTCGCCCGCCCACTCTGCTTTTCCTGCCACAGATGACCAGTTCTGTGATAGGCTGTAACATAAGTATTTAAGGGTTTTGAAAAAAAAAAATCCCAGGAGCCAGTCAGTGGCACACCGGGTTAAGCACGCATAGTATGAAGCACAAGGATCCTGGTTCTAGACCCCAGCTCCCCACCCGCAGGGGTGGGGAGACACTGCAGGTGGTGAAACAGGTCTGCAGTTGGCTATCTATCTTTTACTCCTCTCTCAATTAGTCTCTGTTCTTTTTTTCTTATTTTTTAAAAAAAAATTTAAAATATTCATTCCCTTTTGTTGCCCTTGTTGTTTTATTGTTGTAGTTATTATTGTTGTTGTTGATAGCATCGTTGTTGGATAGGACAGAGAGAAATGGAGAGAGGAAGGGAAGACAGAGAGGGGGAGAGAAAGACAGACACCTGCAGACCTGCTTCACTGCCTGTGAAGTGACTCCCCTGCAGGTGGGGAGCCGGGGGCTGGAACCGGGATCCTTACGCCGGTTCTTGCTCTTACGCCAGTTCTTGCTCTTGGCACCACCTGCGCTTAACCCACTGCACTAACATCCAACTCCCAATTTCTTTCTGTTCTATCCAATAAAAAATGGGGGGGGGAAATGGCCACCAGGGGCAGTGGATTCGTAGCGCTCGCGCCGAGCCCCAGTGATACCATGGAGGCAAAAAAAAAAAAAAAAAAAAAAACATTTTCCCAAGAAAGCACTGAAACTTTTTTTTTTTAAGGGAAATAATGTTTTTTTTTAAACAATTATTTTTTTTTCTGGCTGAAAATCTTTAAAACAAGGAGATGTGCACACACATATACATATTATCTTTATGTACATACTTATGTAATACACTCTCAGTTTTATTGGGAAGAATAAGAAGAAACTACTAGTGGACAAAAGACCATCAGGAACCTACGAGTGGTGACAAGAATAAAGCCGCCTACTTTGTTGGTTCTGCTTAAAGTTTTCTTTATTATCTTTATTTATTTATTGGATAGAGACAGCCAGAAATTGAGAGGAGGAGGAGAGATAGACAGGGAGAGAGACAGAGAGACACCTGCGGCACTGCTTCACCACTCACAAAGCTTTACCCCTGCAGGTGGGAACGGGGGCTCGAACCAGGGTCCTTGTGCACTGTAATATATGTGCTCAACCAGGTGCGCCACCACCCGGCCCCCCTGTTTAAAGTTTTAAACAATATGCATCTGTCATCTTTCAATGCAAAAAAAATAATGGGGGCCAGGGAAATGGCTCAGCAGTAAGGCACATGCCTAGCAGGTGTGAGGCACCATATAAAAACAAAAAAGACATGCACAACACTCAGGAGATGGCTCTGCATGAGGTTCTGGGTTCAATCCCTAGCACCACCTGGGAGCACAATTTACAGTGGAGTGATGCTTTAATATCTGCCTATCACATGCCTTCTCACAAAATACACAAATAAAAATCTGCGTGCAGGGTGGTTCAGAGGTATCTTGCATGTATGAGGCCCCAGGTTCATTCTTTGTAGACCATAAAAAGAAAAGAAAAAAGAAAGGAAGGAAGGAAGGAAGGAAGGAAGGAAGGAAGGAAGGAAGGAAGGAAGAAAGAAAGAAAGAAAGGGAGAGAGAGAGAAAGAAAAGTGAATAGGGCACTATAGAGCCCGTGAGATAGCTCGCCTGGTTCATGCTCTACTTTGCCATGAGCCCACCCAGGCTTGAGTCCAGGCCCCATTGCACTGCAGGACAACTTGGTGCTATGGTCTCCTTCACTCTCTCTGCTTTCTTTTATCTATAAACAAACAAACAAATTATTATAAATTGTGGTGACACTATAATGCCCTGACACAGTGGTGCTGTCAGCTTTGGCGACAGAAGGCTGACAGAGTGCAGTGATCTGCACAGGCGCATGGAGGACTGTAGGTGAGTCCAGACTGCTGGTGTGCAAAGCATTGTGGGTAGGCTGAATAGACTTAAAAGGACAGCAGCTGGAACTCTGGGCTCTTTGGCTGCGGCTTCTTCTCCTGCTCAGATGCCTCTCAGCGGAGGTGCCCAGGCATCCATCCACCATGTCTACTTCTCCTGGGAACTGAGCACGTGTGACTCTGCTAGCCGGTAAACTTTTAGACCCCTCTACAGCCATGAGCAACCTTTACCAGAGCTTATAATTGTTTATTTTATGGGAATGGGACTAAACTTTGATAACCATATTCAGA